>NW_027192422.1:0-29068 GCF_041956645.1 Rasamsonia byssochlamydoides | reverse complement strand
GGGGGGGGGGAAGGAAGCAATACCCATGGAAACAAATCTATCCCAATATTATTCTTTTGATCTTTCCTGTCTCTAGTTCTTGATATGTGTTTAATCTGATGTGAGTTTTTCTGGTCTTGACTCTTGTCCAGAGAGGATCTCACGAAAGATGTGTCTCTGTTTCATAACCAGGAACAACAACTATGGAATATTTGAAGACCTTTCTCTTCATTCAGGCCTGTGTTAGCTGTGTTCTCTAGCAAAATTCAATCATTCAGCACTCTTTCTTCATTCCATTATCCTCCCTACTCCCGAACAGCCCGCAGTGGTTGTGTCTAGAGCTATAGGTAATTACATTCATGGGTCAATCTTCTTCGGAGCATTTGGCTGTCAGGCAGACAGGCCGTCGATAGAAGAACTTTTCTTGTCTAGAACAGTTGTATCTCCGTATTAAGACCTCGTTTATCATCTACCAGCAGCTTTCAGATCTCCAAAAGCTGCTAGAAATGCTAGAAAATCTCTATTTGGTAGGACAATTGGAATTCTCTCAGCCTCGAGGCCCCAAAACAGCAGAAAACATCTCGAGAATGGAATAATAACAGTAGACAGTTATAAACAGGGCTGATCATATTCGGTCGAACCACGTAATCAACGAGGAGCCACTAGTCCACGGCCTTCAAAACTGATTCATCAGCTCGAATGCTCCGTATTGGTGCTCTATCGGTTCATTTCCTCCGTTCTCCCACCATCTCCTGCCGTTATATATAGGATCACTAGATAGCTTATATGGCAAGCCAGTGGTGGGTTCGTCGGGTAATCGTGAACCTGGGTGCACAGTCCCCGAAGACTTCTTTTCCGCAAATGCTGATGCATATCCAGAGACCATGTATGGTTCAGCCTCTTTAGTGTCACATTCTATGTTCTCATAGTGGTGTATATCAGACATATCAAGATCGACAGCAACGGGTTGAGGAGCGCTCTGGCTTTTGTGGCTATCGGAAAGCGTTAGTTCATTTGTAGATAAGGAAGTATGTCCATTGTGAACTACCTACCAGTCTGTGTCTCGAGATATATTACACTGGAGCGGTTGGCTGCCAGACTGAATGTAATGTTGTGGTATACTGTGTGCAGCGGATGAAGGAAATTGCGCCAGGTTAGAGGCGTTGCCATCCTCCAAATGCTGGATTGAATTCTTTGCCTCGTACTCGACAATCTTCTGTCTAGAAAAAAGAACAGCCAGATCGTCCTGCATTTTCACCCATGCCTCGGACGCTGACAAGCCGCACTACCACGTTTAGAGAGGTCAGTCCTCTCTCTATTCGCGACTGTAACTGTATGAACAGCAAAAAGGAAAAGAAAGAGACGGAGAGAAAGAAGAAAGAAAATTGTAGAAAAATTGGGGGGAAAAGACAAAGGAACATTTATTGTTTCCATTGTCCTTTATGAGGTACAACGAGCCAGGCGTGCGGCGGTATGCGGCCTCAAGAAAGGGATGGAAAAACCCGACAAGGAACAATAATGGAACAAAGGAGGGACTACCTTATGACAGCATGGATTGCCTGTGGAGGTGACTAATGTGTCTATAAAATGGCTATCATATCCACAAGACGGACAGTGGTGTATTACAGATGAGTGCATTGTCGCTGCTTCAAATATTAGGGCACCGAGTTGTGTTGGGATGTACGGAGAATGTCGACAAGAATGTATGTGCAACACAATTATTTGATTGGTATAGTGATGTCTCGAAAAGCTGGTAAAAAGAGAGAGAGAGACCAGTTGCAAACAAAGGCGAGCAGGGACGTCCGATTCACTAAGAAAAAAGAGGTGGTAACAACTGCATAGGCATTATTTTGAATGTATGAAGTGTCCAGGAAATTGAATTGAAAGAGGCCTTTCTCTTGGCAAATTCGAGACAGTGTCCTCTATCAGCAGACAGGTGTCACAATGTCATTGCCAGAGCAGAGATTGGGTATCAAAAGCTTCGTACGTACCTATACATTATATATAGAGAGAAGTTTAGCTGCCCAATGCCGGCATGGATTGGGCGCTGAGAGGACTAGGTGACGTGGGAAAGCCAGATAACACCCTCCACAAGGTGACCAAGCTTCCAAATTATTGGTAGTTAACACCGAAGGTCAACACACCTTTTCCCTGTGATCTAATCCATGACTCTTATAGGTAGGTAGCTCGACTTCAATAAATCAACTTTTCCGAAAAAGAACTCCATACACGTGTGGACGGGTCCTTCAAAATTCATAACTTGCATACTAGGTCAAAATCAAAAGATTGCCCTCTTCATCGCACTTGGGCCAACCAATCTCAACCCTCTGATGCACAACTACTGTATAAGAGGAGTGATACATAGCAGCCTCTATCAGGAAATGTACTGTATAGAACGGCCCCACTGTGGGAAGCTTATACAGACTACTTCGTAATCTGTACCACCATCCCATCATTACCTCTCACTCCATACACCCCCTCCCCTCCCCCCCTTAGGTCAGTTCAGGTAAAGTCTCGAAATCACGTTTCCACTAACGAGACTAGGTAGTGAAATTGATCGCACAGTTTTTCGTATTTGGCAAGCCTTGCAGGAAATACCTGTTGTACGGAGTATGCCAGGGACTTCTGACCTCCAGGCCTACATATAATATGTATAGGTTTTTATTATCTCCAGGAGGGCTTCCTACACAGATTTGCCATAATTCTCGCTATATCGCTTACAGATATTTGTCTCTCACACTGAAGAATATCCCTTGCTAATATATACTTTCTTACTAATACGCAATCCCTTTGCAAGTTCATATATCTCTTGCTAATATAAGGTGGGCAGATTTCATGAATTTGGTGTGATACGCTTATATAGTTTCGGCAATGCATACCTAAGGTAATTCTCACCAAAAAAAATGATGTATTCTTTCTGATAGAGTAGAAGTAGACAGAGTATAGAGATAGAAACTGTTCTAGTACCCCCTAAAGGGCTCGTTATCTAAAATAGCAGCCTAAAACAACCAGAATTCGATGCCAAAGTCACCTAGTGAAAATCACTATATAGTCAAGCTAGCATTGAGATTTGGCACAAAATCTAATGCTAAAGTTGCATAGTAAAGCCTATACTCCGATGAACGGAACAAGCTGGGAAGTTTCGCCGCAAGATGAAGCAGGTATCAGCAGGGTTGATACAATGAAAGGACTTACTTATAGGTGATGATATTCTTTCCTTCCATTTTCTGTACAAACCTGGCAGGAAGGTTCAGAGTTAATAATAATAATTATTGCAGAGTGTATTTGGGCGGGGTCCAGAAGCGGAACACGGCGAAGCTTAACACGTGACGAGGCCAAGGCAGAAACCCGTGACGCGATGCTTCCAATAGCTCCAGATCTCATCGATCGCAAAACAAGCAGCTTCCAGAGCTGCCCATTCAAGCTCTCCTCACCTCTCTCTGCTCATCATATCCCTCCCTGAGCATAGATCTTGTTCAAATAGCTTCTCTGAGTTTCCTATCTCGCCTTAACCCATACAGTTGACAGGGTGTTGCCCTTTCTGACCTCTGGCGGAACGTAACACGACCTAATCGCCATGGTTTGTCCGCCTTGCTAAATGTCCTCGAGAACTTGGGGAAAGCTAAGCTCTTTTGACGGTTTAGACGTCCATAGGCACGGGATATGATCTTTCGAACTCTGTTTTCTCTCCTGATGGCAGGAACTTTCAAGTATGGTACCGTTCAACGCTGAGAACGCCTACGAGTATTGGACTAACATGATGTCTTCACCGATCTGCAGGTAGAATACGCCGTTAAAGCAGTCGAGAATGGAGGAACAGCTATCGGCATCAGATGCAAGGATGGAGTAGTCCTTGCCGTTGAGAAACTCGTCACAAGCAAGCTTCTGAAGCCAGGCGCAAATAAGAGAATAGCAACTGTTGATCGACACATTGGCATTGTAAGGAATATCTACGGGGCTCCCAGGACCATACCGCAGAAATTTCTCTTTCACCATTGGCAATCCTTTTGCTAACATATCTCATTTACACGACGAAGGTGTCCGCAGGACTCATTCCAGACGGCCGACATTTCGTTTCAAGGGCCAGGGATGAGGCCTCCTCTTGGAGAAGGACATACAAAGGTCCAATCCCCACCTCCGCCCTTGCCAATCGTCTTGGTGGCTACGTTCAAGCTTATACTCTGTATTCGAGCGTGCGTCCTTTTGGCGTGACTTCAATTGTTGGAGGCTGGGATTCGGAAGCTGAGTTGTCCGTGGACGGCCAAGTCGGGTCAGGTCCAAGTTCGGGTGCTGGAGGTAAAGTCGAGGGGGTCAAGGCTGGTGGACCGGGTCTATACATGATTGAGCCAAGCGGTCTCTACTGGGTATGATTGCAGACTCTGGCATAAGAAGCATGCTGACAATATTCTTCAGGGCTATTATGGTGCTGCCACTGGAAAGGGGAGACAAGCGGCCAAAGCTGAACTCGAGAAACTCGATTTGAGCTCCGGCAACTTGAGTCTGTACGACGCTGTTAAAGAAGCAGCTCGGATAATTTATGTTGCGCATGAGGATAGCAAAGATAAGGATTTTGAGTTGGAGATGACATGGATCAGTTCGCTCGACGGTCCAACCAAGGGGAGGCACGAAGAAGTCCCGAAGGATCTCCTCGAGGAGGCCGAAAGAGCAGCGAAAAGAGCATTGGAGGGAGATGACGAAGAGGAAGAGGAAGGTCAGAAGTCTAATGATGGCGAACGGATGGAAGAGTAATGAGATTATGGACTGTGCTGTCCTATGCCTAAATTGCAATGTTAGAGCTCTACTTTGGAGCATTTTCTTTTGTGCTTCTCAGATAATCATGCGACATCCAGGTCATTTGAGTGAGCGCTTCCTCTTGTTGCCCAGGTTGGACGACAGGGTAGCTTCTGCTGCTCCCCCAGTGTATCGTTTTGGCAATGCCTTGCCAGATGCCTCTCCTACCCTACCTAGACTGCGAACAGATCACCAAAAATTAGTTTCACAGGATCTTTCCTTCTGACCAACCCTTCCTCTTCACGGCCAGTTCCACCGCAGCATATCCCCAGTCCTCGCCATGGTTGTGCTTTCCACCCTGTCCCAATCCGGCTCTTTCCAAACCTTGTTCCTCATTCAGCAACGTAAGAACTCCAAAAATGACAGGAACCCCGGCCTCGAGCTGAACACGCATCAGACCATGCGTGACAGCGTCAGCTATATACTCGAAGTGCATTGTCTCTCCTTTTATCAAGACACCGATCGCTATGATGGCATCAAAAGGAGCCTTTGATGGGAAAGACGCCGAAGTAGAGGACTTGGCTAAATCTGTGGTAGACGACGAAAGAAGGTCGGTTGCACTGATGTCCCCGGTCGAGGAACTTGCAGCAGCCTGAACATGGGAAGCAGCGTAGATTCTAGAAAGTGAAATCCTGATTAACACGAGTTGAACGCGTCGAGGTTGATAGCCCTGGAGAACAATTCCACACGGTGCACTAACCGTTGCACTGCAAAGGGTAACTCGTAGCTCCCTGGAACGCTTTGGATGGTGATGTTCTCTTCGGCTACTCCGGCCGAGAGGAGACTTTTCTTCGCCCCAGCAACGAGAGCGTCAATGATAGTTGCGTTCCACCGCGCGTGAACTATCGCAATTCGAAGACCAGAGCCTAGGAAGATATAATCAGAACTGGCAGCAAAGCGAGCAGGGAACTCTGCTCTTTCTTACCATCGTAAACCTGTGGGGCTCCAGGACCCTTCAGCGATGCCATCTCGTAGTTTGTAAACTTCCTTCGTTCCCGGGAATCCGTATCAAAGAATTTTGGCGGCACTCAATTTTGAATCATTTGGAAGATACAACGACTTAACAAGAGGAAAGCTGGCCATGTATGTTGGGGGAAATGGCAAGCTTCTTGACTGGAGAACGGCGGGGTCGCCGCATTCAGCAGTGCTCCACACCCAAATACAGGCCACATGCTACGGAGTACTCCGTACTCCGTACGCAGTTCCGGGCATATTCTACGGAGTACATTCCGGAGTATATTATTTATATTATTAAGTGAAAACTCTAAAACATCCTTTGCATTAATTTAGTGTTGCTAACATCAAGCATTATTGGGATTTTGAAAAACCGAGAGCCTTCGAACCTCAGAAAAGTCATACTGCCAGCCCGTAAAAGGGGAAAAAGAAACACAAAAAGAATCATCACATCGCTTCAATCCTGTACTTCCATCTTCATCGTTCACCATTGACAGTATCCCAAATTACTCCACTGTCACTGACTTCGCAAGGTTACGGGGGAAGTCAACATTCAAGCCTTCTCCAACGGCAAGCCAATAGGCAATCAGCTGCAGGGGGATGACGTTTAGAAGGCCTTGCAGACAATCAACCGTCCTCGGTACCTCGATTTTCTCCGTCTGTGATGCAGGGAATTCTTCATCATTGGTGTTGCAGATCACGATGGGACGACCACCACGGGCAATGACTGTTGAAGTGGTCAGAGCTACAGGAACAGATATTATATTCTTCTGAACAGGAATTTCTTACCTTGCTGATAGGCATTCAAGGACTTCGCAAAGATATTGTCACGAGTGAGGATCATGATAATCGGAAGGTTTTCGTCGACCAAGGCCAGAACGCCATGTTTAAGCTCGCCCGACATGACCGCCTCGCAATGAAGGTAAGAAATCTCTTTGATCTTGAGGGCACCTGTAGGGGGAGGAAAAAAAGCTGTGTTAATGGACAAGTGATAGTCAAGTTAGGAAACACGGTAGGCAAACCTTCGAGTGCGGTTGAATATTGACTGCCTCTGCCCAGGAGGAGCAAGCTCTTCTGGTTCTTGAAGAATTTGGCGCACATTTCCTTAATCGGCTCATTGAGTTTCAAAATTTCTCTGAACTGGTCAGAAAGCTTCGACAGTCCTTCCATGATTTCTTCCCTCCTCTTCTGTTTCGACACACGATCCTCACTCAGGGAGAGCGCAAACATCACCATAGCAACAAATTGAGAAGTGTATGCCTTGGTGGAGGCGACACCGATTTCCGGACCGGCATTGATATGCACACCGCAATGTGTGAGAAGAGAGATCGCGGAACCGACGACATTGACGATGCCAACAGTCAGAGCGCCGCGCTCCAGGCAATATCGGAGCGCCATGAGGGTGTCCGCCGTCTCTCCAGACTGAGAGACAAAGACGCAAGTGTCATCACGGAACACAGGTGCCTGTCGGTCTAAGAAATCGGAGGCCAATTCAACCGAGATTGGAATCTCGGTCAGCTCCTCAAAGACACCACGGACAGCCATACAAGAGTGGTAGCTTGTTCCGCAAGCGATGAAGATGATCCTTCTGCAGCGACGAATCGTAGAGATATACTGCCTAAGACCACCAAGCGTAACCTTCTTGTTTTCGACATCCAGACGGCCTCTCATGGTGTTGACCACAGATTCAGGCTGCTCGAAGATCTCCTTCTGCATGAAGTGATCAAACTTGCCCTTCATGATCTCCTGCAACTCTAGTTCGATTGTCTGGATGGCTCGAACATTGGAAGTGCCATCATCTTTGGTCAAGCGGTGAATATTGAGCTGCCCGTCATGAATGTGAGCAATGTCGTCGTCTTCCAGGTAAAGGACCTTCTTCGTGTGTTCCACAATCGCAGATGGATCGGACGAAAGGAAAAATTCGGCCGGCTGAGGAACGCCATCATCGGAGAGGAAGGCCCGAGATTGGGAACGATGCAACAACGATTTGTCCGGGGGCGCAAGGAGGCTGGTGGCAGATTTCTTGATAGCAACATTCTGGGAAGCCTGCTCGGCGGGGAGAGGTCCGTCCTCTGAAAACTCGACATCCACAAAGTCCACTTTCATTTTCTTTGAGGTACGCACACCTATCACCAAAGGAGAACCCTTACGGGCAGCGATGATTTCGTGGGGATAGTGCACCGACTTCATCAGAAGGCCAAAGGCACCCTGCAGTTCTTTCACCACGGCTTTTGCCAGAACAGTAAAATCAATGTCCGGGTGCTGATCATAGAGATACTTGGCCAGTTTCGCAATACATTCCGTATCTGTCTCGGTTTCGAAACGGAATCCTTTACTCTCAAGGAGTGCTTTCAATTCCTTGTAATTGGTGATGATACCATTGTGAACCACGGAAAATTCCCATTTGGGATCAGACCTGCGCAGTGTATTCAGTACGTTAACAAAAACTAAGCCACGTGACAAACGCAAGAGAAGGTCTTACCTGTGAGGGTGGCAGTTCAGTCGGGACGGGGGCCCGTGAGTGGCCCAGCGGGTGTGAGCAATGCCAGCATGCGAGTCGAACGTCTTGGTCAAATCAACATTGGAATCGGCGATCAGCTCCTTCAGTTTGGCAACCTTGCCAACCTCCTTGAAGGCGAAGACCTCATTCTTCTTGTCGCCGTCAATCGCAAGCCCAGCCGAGTCATAACCTCGGTATTCGAGCCGCAAGAGACCTGCCATACACCGTGATGAGAGGTGTGGCCGTAGTGGACAGGGCGAGAAACTAACCATTCACGAGAGTGTCGAGGATATATTTCCGATCTCTTTCGATGAGATAGTTAATGTAGCCAAAAATGCCACTACGAGCAGTCAGCACAGCTGGAGAGATCAACACGAGCCGATCTGGCAGCGTACCACATTGTTGATCAGACGGTAGGCGAATTCACGAGAGAGACGATACTTCAGCAGCTAATTTCTAGATCAACCCGAAGGGCCGCAAAGAGACCTGAATGGCTAACAGGTGACCAGCGGGGAAATCGACAACGGGGATTTGGAAGGGACAGGCTAGTTGGGATTCGAATAGACGCAGACGAGGTCCCAGAGAAGAGAGAGAATTGAGTAGCTCAACTTGCAGAAGACACTGCGAGTCAGGAAACGAACAGATTGGCCGGGTTGGAGATGGAAGTCAAAACGAGTGCTGATGAAGAGAGAGCAGAGGAAACGAGTGAGTGCTGAGGGGGGAGCAGTGACCTGGATGTTTTATGTAGCGAGATTTGACCCACCAGGGCAGGGAAGCTGCAAGTGGGCTGGGCGGTCTGGGCCAAATAATGGATGGATCTCCACGACGTGGGCTGTTGTGGGCTCTGCCACTTGCAGCATTAGTTGCTGCTAATAATTTAGGTACCGCCTCCAGCTTCCTCCCTTTCCCTAAGTTACCGCGTTGGTATGTCTCAGTCTACTCCGTATTCTGTATAAGCCAAGGCCTCTAGTTCTTGTTCTATTTTATTCCGCCGTAGCTACGCACGGTCGGCCGTTTGGATGAAGAGCCGCCGAGGGGACAATGTCTCCACTCCACTCTTCACGCTCTTCGTGCCACGGAACCTTCAGAACTGTGAGATTCGAGAGCGAGTGATCGTTCCACATTTCCACCTATAATTAGCAGAAAAATTCAATAACCTACTCCGGAGTACTTCGTAATCGAACAGGGTCAACTAGCCTATCATTCGGATTATTATTGTGTATGATCCGGGGGTCTAAGTGGATCTCTCCTTTTTTGATTCGAGTTGCCATGGCGGTCTCAGAACAGGGACAATTTACGAGCCCTCCAGTTTTCATGAGGCATACGGCATCAGACCCTAGGTAGATACCTAGGTAGGTAGAGGCTGTTGCTATGTTCTGTGCTGATGGAATACTTTCCGGTTATCCTTGTGTTTTGAAGAACTGAGTACGGAGTCCAAGGCAAAAGCTGGCATATTTTGCTGGCTAACTTCCCTTAGCGGCGTGGCCATGCCTCTCACTATCAGAATACTATTTACAGTCCGCTGCTTGGGACTCCTGAGCTGGGGATAGCGTTGCAGGAGGCATTCGTTGTCATGGACTCATGATGCTCTCCTTGTTACTTGTTTGTGGCGGTGCTGTTGCTATTTTTGCACAAACTATGAGGGTCTGTTTTGACTAGCTCGCGGATCACCGGCGTGAGTGGGAGAATTTAGATTTTAGAAATGCTGCTTAACCCACTAGCAACGTGTGCATTCCACTAGCTCTGATGTGAACTTGTGGGCCTGTGGCAGCATCTGCTGAAGCTCATATTCCATAAAGTAGGCCATTTTTTTTCCGGTAATTGAAATTCCATACTCCGTACTATGTACTCTGTACATTTCAGTGTCCTAAAATTGTCCAGTTATGCTGACATTAAACGTGGCCGGTTAGTCATCATATTTATACTGAAAATTTAGCAATAATATGACGTCCACCACTGGCCCACGAAATTTACTGCGCATGAGCCATCTCGGCAACCTGACAGGGTTGCCTTGAACTTTCGACATGAAGCCCTGGAATGTTTGAAATTTCAATCTGCTGCACAGCTTGTCTGGGATGCAGTAGTGGATGCTTCTGCAACTCTACTCCGTAGTCATCGCAGTCAGTTACCATCGTATAATGTGTGTATCAAGGACATTCTCCAATCTTCCCCATGTATAACATCTGCTGTCTTCGGGTTCACTCTTTTTGTATTACTCTGTGGTTCTATTTCGAGATTCAGAGCTCATTATTGCGGCATTTACCATATTCCAGCGATTTGGCTATATGTTTTGACGACTTTGCAGATTTTTCAATATGGCAATCCCGCGTATATCGAGGCTCGGCTTGCTAGCTAGGTCTCTCCGTCCCAATCTTGGCCGCACGATGAAAGCAAAGCATTATCAACGCTCATACCTAGTCTGTCTGAGTGATTAATGTAACAAAGGGTGTGCGCCCTTTACATTTACATGCCGCTTTATTGATGGGGGAAAAAATTTTTTTTTCTTGTCATTTATTTAGGCATTAGCGAGGTACTCGAAGGGCAATGCTTCTCTCCTAACGTTCGGGCAGGTATACAATTGTTCAAAACCCTACCTACACCTATATAGGTAAGAAACTATCATTAACTGTAGCAGGGATCCCCATAACAGCTGAAATGGGGCTGTACGCGGTACACCTATAACCTAAACTCATTGGCCTGACTTATACAAGTCCTGGCGATGGTAATAGAGACCTAAACAAAGCCCCCATGTCTTAACTAAAAATAGGATGAGGAAGATGCATTGGCAGCACTGCTGACTAGGTAGTAGAGAAATGGTATACTCATAGGCTTGATGGACCAATCTAAAATTATACAAGCATGTATGGAGTAGCAGACATATAATCAGTATAAGATCAACCTCTCTTAAAATAGGCAGCCCTACATGTTCATCTCTATACCTGGTCATAATCAACTGGGTCCTCTGAACTCGTATCTCCGAATACACAACACCCATATCAATTTGACTAACAACGGATTGTACAAAAAAAAGCATTACGTTAACCACAGGAATAAATAAATCAGCCTAATAAATAGGTATTGATAGTATCAATCATTACTATTCTAAAATCCTTAATGTCTGTTTTGCACACTGTCACGTGGCTATAAAAAGCAACATACACTATAAGCATATTACCACACCAAACTTATGAAATGTGCTTATCCTCTATTAGCAAGAGATATATATAAGTTGGCACGAAGGGAGTAATTATATATTAGGCTATTAGTAAGGGATATGCATCAGTGAGGGAGACAAATATTAGTAAGGGACATAGCAAGAACTATAGCAAGGAATATAGGTAGGGAGCCCACCTAGGAAGTAGATAATAAAAATACTACCTAATACAAGAAATATAGTGAAGAGAACATTGTAAGGAATATGAGTCGGGAGCCTGCCTGGAAAGTACATGTACTATAGATAATAAGAATCATACTACTCCGTACTATAGGTACGCCCCAAGGGCAAAAGTTCCTAGCATCCATCAGACCGAGTATTTTCTCAGACGAGCGAAGCGAGACCTGTAAGTCTTGTGTATCATACGAGGATGCTAACAATTTAGTTTGGTTACATCTATATTTAGTATAGGTGATTATCTGAACAAAACCAGCAAATATTTTATATATTTTACAATTTGATTATGCTTAAGCAAGTCTGCATATGCTTCCAGTTTCACCCAAGATAATAAATACCTAGCACTTACCTAGGTAGGTAATAGCTAGTTACCTAGCACGCAATAGTGAACCTTGGCGCAGATTATTATTAATGTTGGTACTTTTGTACCAGTGTCGGCGGGATCACGCCCAAGTTTTGGATCACCATGTTCCTTTCTGACACACAGCATCCAGAACAGCCGCACCCTCCCACTTGAAGATACCAACGCTGTCATACCGCCATATAGAGAGATACGATCAAAGGGAAGATGTCGGGTATTACAAGAGATCCAACTGATGTGGATCTAGCGCAGGTAAGATGTCGAAACGTATTGCTAATGCTGCCCTGGTTCTGTCGCGGCATCTCAAGTGGAGAACCACAATTTCATGAAAAGGCATTAATATTGCAAAGCAGGCGTTTCAAGATCTAGCTAAGTACGACCATAACTGGAACTACAATTACAGGTTTTTGACCCCACTTATAGTGGCGAGAAAACAGCACTGGCTCTAGAGAATCATCTCACCAGCCTGGAACTGAAGATCGACGAGCTCCTGGCTGCAATGCAACGAGAGGAAAATGGGAAGCCTGAACTCTCCCGAACAGGCAGCACCGGGCAAAATGGTGGAACGACGACAAAGCTTGCTGAACTGAACAATCAGGAGGTCGGCGAACAATCGAACACTGCGTCAAAGTGAAAGTACCCATCAGAGCCTCTTTCCACCACGCCTACTTCTGTTATAATAGCGTCGATAAGCGCAGCTGGAGTGACATCGAAGGCGGGATTCCACACGTCAATTCCCGGAGCTGCGACGCGTATAGTCTCCATTTTCAGAGGACCCGTCACATCTTCATCCAGGGGGCCCTTGATCTTCGTTACTTCAGAAGCTGGTCGTTCTTCAATGACAATATCTTCACCGGATTTGGTTTCCCGGTCAATTGTTGTGCGCGGCGCGGCAACTAGAAATTTCACACCATGGTGCTTTGCAAGGACTGCTAAACCATATGTCCCAATCTTGTTTGCCGTGTCGCCATTGGCTGCCACTCGATCTGCTCCAACGATGATTGCAGATATCTCACCCTTTTTAAGTAGCGCTGCTGCCATTGAGTCCGTGATAAGCGTCGATGGGATATTATCATGCACTAATTCAAATGCTGTAAGTCGAGAGCCTTGGTTGTATGGTCTTGTTTCCGTGCAGTATGCACGACCCAGGGAGTGGCTCGAATGGAGAGAACGAATGACGCCCAACGCAGTTCCATAGCCAGAAGTAGCAAGCGAGCTGGTATTATAATTGATTAGATTAAAAAAAAAGCATTAGTCAGGACTTGTAGTCAACCACTTACCCAGTGTTGCAGTGGGTTAGGACATTGATTGTCTCCTTCCCATGTGGAAGAACTTTTTCAACAATCCACTTAGCCCCATAAGCTCCAATTTTTTGATTATCGTTTAGGTCATTTGCTAGCATTTGCTCTGCTTCCTTGAAGAAAGTCATAGCAAGGCTGTGACCTGTAGAATCCTTCTCCTTTGCATGCTCTGAAACCAGATGCTCAAATTTGCGGGCGGCATCGCCCAAATTCACAGCAGTTGGTCTGCTTGTCACAAGATATTGTAGCTTTTCCGTGACAAAAACGCGGACCTCGTCGGCAATTGGTGACAGCTTACCCTCCATGAGGAGAGTGCGCAGCTCAACAGCAAGAGAGAGTACAGCTACAATTGCGATAGCTGGTGCACCACGGACACGCATCTCCCTGATGGCATGCCAACCTTCTTGTGCAGTCCGAATTGGCACATATTTCACCAAATGTGGAAGCTGCAGTTGATCTAGAATCAAGAGATGGCTGCCATCGTACTTGATCGCTTGAAGGGCCATTTTTGGGCCTTCTTTGGTCCAGAAATGCCGTATATCTTCTTTGGATTTTGATAAGCAGGTTTAATAAGATAAAACCTCAATGAGGTCTAGAAATGAGGAAAACTGAAAAGCACTATACTGATGCTGGTCGGGGTCTGCTAGCTGTGTGTGTAATAATATACCAGCGTCAAATCTTCCCAGGTGGGGTAGGTGTCAAATAAACTAAATTAAGCCAAACGCGGATCGGTAAAGATGTGGCAAATTGACCAGGGCCGTTTAAGTGTTCTTCTGCTTAGATGATTCTCACTTCCCATGCTTATTCAACAGGTTACTTTCTAGAAGGGCTAGGAAATTCATAACTATGTTGCCTGATCTGCAAATCATACAAGAGCAAACATGATAAAATGATGATAGAGCTGCCTTGTAAAATTATCCTCCTGGTCTATCTGACGGTATCTCGGAGTATTCCATGACTTATTTCTGCAGGCGTTCCCACGCAAGAAGGCGACACTAACAAGGAAAGGAGACCGCCGCTAGGAGCAACATTGATGTTTTTTTTTTCCAAGATAGATGGCTCACATATTTTGATGCACAAGAAAGCATCGTGTTTGATATGGAGAGCTTGGTATTTCGTGGTATGAATAATGGGATATGCGTTGCGCCTATTTGTTCAACGAGAAAGCAAAATCGGCATGATACCACCCAGACTGGTCTTCCAATCCATTCGTACCCTAGGAAGAATAGTCGTACCGCATCCCATCCCGCCTCACTAAAGATATGGCAAGATTTTTTTTCCCCTCTGGACAGCAATAGGGTGCGCGTCTAGGAGCTCACCCGCAGAAGCTGAATTTGGTGAGATCCTACGCTCTAGAAGGAAGGAAAGCCGTAATGCTACCTCGCTGAGATGTAAAGGACTGACTCATAGTCAGTAACCACGGACAATATGTGGGTAGGAATTGATTTTTGTTTACCATTATTCCCACGTATAAAAGCGTCTCCATAGTTCCGCCTCAGTCGCCCGTTGACATATTCTTCAGTCTTCTCCAAAGCAATATTCATATAACCATCCACTGATTGCAGTTCACCTTAAGGAAAGTCAGAGTGTTGGCGTGAAATTTGGTACTCGAATGCTACCAACCTTTGTAGACGACACCAGAATTGAGTTTCACAGTCACAGGTGCGCCGATGATTTCACTCAGGAAGGCAGAGGGATCTTTGCCCTCTGATGATGCACCGTTTTCCATCAAAAGATTTGACCAAGATTATAGTATGAGTCAGAGATTATGAGACACAGAAAATGGCCTTTCAACGGTAGCTCACCTTGTCAAGCCAATGTGAGAGGTGCAGGATCAAAAAATAACTACCTAGGTGTTATAGGTTCTGTCTCTTAGAAAACGTCTGGTTATAAAGCTGCTATTGGCAGGGATATTGGGAGGGTCCGTGCATGGCCTGCCCCTCTGTACAGAGTAGTGTACGGAGTAACTCCGTACTCTGTAGGCCTTTTAGCTGTCTCTTGGCTGGAACCGCTAGAAAGGTCCAACCTATACCTAATTAGGTACGTCCAAATCACGGGCCTGACCTACCTAATTGTTAAAAGACTACTCCTCTTGCTAGGTAGAATGGAACATACATGGAATGTCTAGGTACAGAGTACGTATTATTAAGTCCGAGTGCCCCAGTTCCTGCTGGACTCAGTTTCAGTGCACCACAGTACACTGCATCCACTTACCAACTTGGATCTCAACACAGCTGAGCTAGCCTTACATCAATCATCTCTTCGACTGAACACAAGAGATAAAAATTTACTTTTGCTATCGAGCAAGTCACCTCTGCAGAACTAATATAGGGCTATGAAGACGCTTCTCTTCTACGTATGTTGTTGATGACGCCCAGGGTGTTAAAACCTGCTGCTGACTTGTTTATCAGACGTGAAGATCCTATTGCAGAAGAAATTATGCGCTCGTTTTTCAATAGGCCAGCCTGGGCGAGTACGACTGGCGACTCTGCTTCCCCCGAGTTTTACCGCCGTTCCCAACAGACATATAGTGATATCGTGGCAGCGAATCGACAACAACGAGAATCAGTGACTAGCTCCCGTTCAGAGAGGCACCATGTGAAAGATGAGAAGACACTGAAACGTCGTCGCGTATCAACTTCTAGTGTCAATAAAGAGCCAGATTCTGTCAACCTCACCGTTGGTACGGAGCCGCACAGTTCGACACCCAGCAACTGTGATGGAGAGATCCATACTGGAACTGCTGATGAGAGATCCGTGAGACTTGAAAATGGTCCAAGAAGTTGTGCTGATATCACGGAGGGTGCAGTTGATACGACACCCACAGCTGCGTTTCCGGAGATCACCGATATTGAGCGCTCATCTCATGAAGGTGTTTCGTTCTCAGGCTCACCGTGCAAAAGCACAACCAACAAATGTTCAATGACATTTGAGGAAAGTCCTATTTTTGGGGAGGTACGCCCTACGCTTCGGGAGAAAGTGGGACGGGACTTGTCCTACCTGTCTGAGATGCCTTGCTCTGGGAACAATCAGGAAAGCCTGGATGCTTATCAGCTTCAACCTGAGGATACCCGGCACGACACTTCCCGAAGCAATTACTCTCAGGAAGACCAAGTTGTTCAGATACTGATTACATCAGAAATTGAAAATACCAAGCCATTGATTGTTCAACGACGAATGTCTCAGCGGCTGAGAGATGTCCGCCTAGCGTGGTGTAAGCGTCAAGGCTTCGGGGACGAGATGACATCATCCGTATTTCTCACATGGAAGGGGAAAAGGCTCTTCGATGTCACAACTTGCAGGAGTCTCGGTATGGGCATTCCAGAGAACATCAGTAACCTGTGGCCATCAGACAATGACCATCGTGATGAAAGCAATGCAATTCGTATACACATGGAGGCTACAACAGACGAGCTTTTGAAATCTCGAAAAAAGAGTCTTCTTCATGAATCGGTCGAATATGCTTCTGATCTTGTCAAACATGAAGAAGACAATGGCAATGACGGGCTCATCAGGATCGTTTTGAAGAGTCCAGGCTTGGATGATTTAAAGATCAAGGTTAGAGCCCACACAAAATTTTCACATGTAATTGCCACCTTTCGAGATAAAAAAAAGATTTCTTCAGACAAAAAGGTGCAGTTGTTATTCGATGGGGAGCTTTTGGACCCTGATGCAAGGGTCCAGGATCATGAAATTACAGATCTCGACCTTGTAGATGTGCTAGTCAAATAGAAGGATTTACTGGTTCGTATCTGTATTTGAAGATAATATCATGTATCCATTTAATGGTTTCTTTCTTTTCTCGAGGGCGCCACCTCTCTCTAAAAAAAGAGTTTCTAAGTAGTATAGAGGGTGATGTTGATGGCAGGGTAGAGTTTCAGCCTAAGGCACCAAGTGGGCTTGGCGTCACCCTGTGGTTCAGGGAAAAAAAATCAGCCTTTTGAATTGGAGTCACTAACAAACACCACACTGAAGGTTGCTAGGAGGACATTGTTAAATTAACTTGATATTCGTGATGGAATCCTACTGAAGTTGACCATTAAAAGGCTTTGTCTGCCTAACACGTGCCAGAATACCATCATGAAAGTAATCACTGTCAATTTTGTTACCTGTGCTGTCAAGAGCTGCAAGGCATCACAATCCTCCTTTCCACTTCATTTTCGTGATGCAGAACTGGAACAACAAGAATTAGACTTCCAGCCAGCATTCATTCGGAATATCCTTCCCCGCCTGGATTGGGACAGTTTACGTATAACAGCAAACGAGGTAATCTCCTTAGTTATGTCCCTTGTTCGGTTGACAGGGGCTAAGAGTGTTTGTTTCATATATAGCTTGGATTTCCAAGTATTCCGGAGTTCAAACCGGAAGGCGATGCCCTGAGCGAAGATGTGCTGAAGGATCTTCATCGATTACTCCTAGAGACACAAGTTGTGGAAGGGAAGCTGGTGTGTGGAAATTGCGGGCATGAATACCGCATCAAGGAGGGGATTGCAAATTTCCTACTCCCGAGTCATCTAGGTTTGAAACCCTGCTACCGATCACCCTCTCTTTCCATTGGAACCGGAACTGACTATAGCAGTATAATTTCCTGATCATCCTCCGAGCAGAGCGAGAATAGCAATACATACCCAAATTATCTTCATGAAATATGAGAAGTCTGCAGCACAAGAAATAGGATTAAAAAAAGCCCCTTCCCCCCAGAAAAGGAAAATGTGTTTAAACAGAAATCGATAAAAACAAAAGGGCTTGCCGGTTGGCGTTGCTCTCCCACAAATAATAGGGGTGTGATGCCTAATGAAATAATTCGGTGGCATAACAAACAAGCATCTGTCAGATCACAATGAAAAACATTTCTCACTTTTGAAGAAAGTAATATACATGACACATGCAAACCATCCATGAGAAAACTCCTGCCCGTACATATGGGAAAGGTGCGAAAAATGGCACTAATCGGTCACCTCTTACCAAAAGAAATGCGGATAGACTCCGATCCCTAATCAAACGCCCCTGATTAATGCACTGGGCCCCATCATCTAAGTACCAGTAACGGGTTGTTCGAATAAAAACAAAATCATATAGATATTGCACAAAGTGTGGGATATTAGTTAAGAAAACCTTTACAGCCAGTGGAACCACACAGGCAAGGAATTCTGTCGTCACTGTCCCACTCTCTTTCGAATTTGTAGTCATACGTGAGCTCTTCGTCTGCAAGCTTATTAGCCAGCATGTCAAATAGGAATTGTCTCCAAGCTAGGAGAACCCAGGAGGTGAGGTAACTTACCTCGCTCGATATCCCTCAGAGCATATATAACAATTCGCTTGCTGCCGTCCACCTTGATGATCTTGGCGGTGCAATTCGGAGTGCAACTGTGATTGATGAATCTGGCAATGCCACCGCGCTTCGTCGCGTCAATGACTGTGTTCTCGTCAATTCGGAAAAGATAACTGCTTCCAATTCCGCTCTTCAGATATCTCCTTTCCCTCATGTCCGCAACCTGCTGTCTCACTTTCTCGCCCACATATTCAATAATCATGTCGTTGGCGGAAATATTCTCCTCTGCGTATAATCCCCAGTTGTGTATAGCAGACCGAGCGAATCTGACTGGTTTCTTCCGTTTCTTGAGTTGATTAAAGCGCAAAACATCGCCGTCTCCGCTCTGAGTGGGAAGCGCCTGTTTCTGTGCATTAATGTCGGCAATAAGGCGACGGTTATTGACCCTCGTAGATCGGGATGTCGATTTGGAAATCGTCTTGGCACTAGCAATTCTTGTAGCTTCAGCCGCCGCCGCCGCTTGAGGATCATTTTTGGCATTTGCCTCTCTTTCCTCACGGGCTTTTTGAACCTTGATCCGATGAGGGAGATATTTAGATTTCTCAGATTCAAGGATTTTCTTCCTCCCTTCTGTACGGGCGGAACCCGTTGGATTGGGAACATAGTAGCCGTGAATCCTTGTCTCAGCACGAACTGGACCCTTCTCCCCTGGTCGATTAAGTGCTTTGATCTCCCTTTGCTTCCAAGCCCATGCTGTCAAGTTTCCAACTCGGGACATCGGTTGTTCTGCCAATACATCTCTAAGGAAACGCAAATCTTCATCATCTTTAATCAGATTTTGCCATCCATCCAGGTCCAAGATCACGGTCTCGTCATCATCCACTGTCGAACGAGGTTCATCATGTGAGACTTCCCAGTTGACCTCTGGTTTAATCTCATCTCGTCTCAACACGTCGGTCTCTTGGAAAGTTTTTTCTTGAGTGTAAATCACTTCGTTGTCGTGTATAGATGCATCAACCTCCAGTTCCTTAACTTCCAAGACATGTTCATCTTCAAAGACTTGCTTGCTGGATTCCTTCCCTGGTTTAGATTTCTTTAGTCTCACTTGTATATCAGTTTCTGTGTGAAGAATCTCTGGATTATCAAGATTCGAATTAGAAAGCGTTCCGGGTTCCTGGCTCTTTCTTATATTCTCGATCCTGGTGTCGTCCGCAGGTCGATCGATACCGAACAGTCCGTCATCCTCTTTCCGTCGCTTGCGTGCTTCAAGTTCCTTGCTAAGTCTCTTCCTCTTACGGGAAGAAATTGACGTTTCCTGCTTGAGATGCTCGATGACCGATACATCCTGAGAGACACCACTGTCTGCAAAATCCATGCTACCAGAAACAGTGTCTTCGGCGGTGCTGTCGGCAGCTGAAGAGGTATGAATTGGGCCTTGTCCATACCCATCATCGTTCTCCGACTCTGATGAAATAAGGCTCATTCGACTAGGAGGTCTGCTTTCCTGTTCGTCCGTATCCCTCGTGAAGGGGGTCCGTATATCCTCATCCGAATCTCCATCTTCATGTAGCTGCTGTAGACGATGGTATAGTGGCCGAACCTCCCGCCTCCGCAGAGGACGCTTGCGCCTTTCATCCAGAAAAGCAATATCGGAACGACCGACACCATGAGCTTTCCGAATTCGGGGAAGTGCAAGGATGTTCAAATTAGAAGAACCGAAGGGCTGACGAGCGGCCTCACTTGGGGAGTCCCGCGTTCCAGTAAGAGACTCGTCTGTTGAGTCAATTCGAAACGGATGGCGTCTGCCGCCCTCAGGATCGGGAATTCCCAGACTTCGCCTTTTGGTGGCATGTCGATCTGGGTCTAGATAATCATATAACGCCGGCGCAGCGATACGCGACTTGACATCTTCCAACAGCTTGTCCTTGAGCTCGCGTACAACGATACTCAATACTTCCTTCGAAGGATCTAAATCGCTTGCCCGCTGCTTCTTCTCCTCCTCAATATCGAGCTCTGCCTCCTTTCTCAGTCTCTCTTTTTCCGCCTTTTCCCGTTGCTCTGCCTTAACTCGTTCGGGGCTCACGTAGTTGGGATTCCCATAAGGTCGACTTTCCATATTCATGATGTAAGTAAATAGAGGAGTCATATGGCACATCTTATAGCATCGCTCTGTTTCCTCCTCGCCACGTCTAGAGTTCTCGAAGATGATGTAATATCCTGTTTTGTCGCAGCGAACAGCCTTCCAATTAAACTGTTTGAGTCGTTTCTGCAGGTGAGGTACAGTCGTGCTGAGCACCGGAACGTAGCAGTGGGCAATGAATATGTACGGATCCCGCTTGATTTGGTCCAAAATCGGAGTCTCCTCGACCAGAGACGGCATAACAGGTCTCAGTGCAGCCCTTGGCCCCTCTGGGGGATTGAACGTTGAACGCATGAGTGACCGCCCAGAGGGACCCTTTGGTGCTGTTGGCGGGGGTTCGTTCTTCTTCAATTGAGGCTCGCGCTTACTGGCATCAACAGACGAGATATCATTCTTTGCAGTTTTCCGCCAAGACTCGATCGCTCGGTCAACCATACGTTGAGATACAAGGCCATCGCGATCTAATTCGACCCGAATCCGGCGAGTGCCGATGCGTTGCTCCTTCTTGCATTCGTAGTACGCGCGCCTCGCAGCAGTTGTTGCTGACACTGGACCGCCATCTCTGAAAGCTGGAGCATCTCGGAATTTTATGGAACAGATTCCAAGCAGTCTTCCAGTGATGGGATCAGTTCGGTTGTTGATCTCTGCAATTTCTCCAAAACTTGAGAAAAGTGCGCTGATTGGAGCGATTGGCGTTAATGGATCGAAACCAGTGACCACAATCTGCGTCGGCGGGCCTGGCCCGACGGATGTAGCGGCATCATACGGCCACTGTCGCAACGTATAGGGCGACGGTCGATATTTCGTTTTCTGTTTGCTAGCAGCTCCTCGAGTGTAGTTGGGAATTGTGCGCCGCGGATCAGGGGGTGGTGGCTCGTCATCAGTGACGATAATATCAACATATTGAGCCTTCCTTTTTCTCTCTTTCGTGGAAGCCTTCTTGTCAAGGTCGGGGTCATAAGTCAATTTACAACCCTTAACATTATTTCCAGCGGGGCGCGTCTGTGACTGAGGAGTGGGCGGGATGTGCTGGGGTGTAACAGCGACTCTGTCGTCTCTTTCGCCGTCTTTTTGGGCTGCTTCTTCTAGTTCTCCTTCAGAATAATGCAGTGTTGACCGCAACGGACTAATGACCTTGCAAGGCGGAGAAGACTCTGTGTTCGTTAGAGGCGTAAGTGCATTGGAATGCATCCCATTTCCGTTCAGGTTTCCAACCTGAAGAGTAGAACTGCAGGCAGAGGAGCCTGTGCTTGCCGTACTCGCGGATCCAACGCCGTTGGCATCACTAAAAGATATAGAGGGATCGTCTTGCGGCACTGTTGTACATTCGTCTTCTGTATTCTCTCCATTTGTTAATCCCCGAGTCTCCCCGCAATTTGCAGTATTAGAAAGGCCGGTGGACAGTTCAAGGGTCGGATCAGCTTCAGTTTTGGATTTAATTCTCTGTCGCTCTTCTGTAGCTCCGGACCGTCTTTTCTGGAGAACAGATGGAGCTGTTGGGAAGAAATCTGCAAAGCCCGCTGAAGATCGCGACATGATGCAAGACGGCTACAAGCCTGAAATTATTCGGAGCTGGCCAGCAAGCACCATCCTTAACAGTTGCTTGCTGATGAACCAGTACTGGCCAATTTCTGCAGAGTCATAGAGCCCACAAACGCGAACTAACACGAGAGAAAAAGAAATGTGTTCGTTGTTTTGCGGGTGGAGATCAAGGGCGACACGGTATAAAAGAGGAAGCGCAACCTGGAGACAGCTGAAAACCGGAAGGTGGACCGGAAGATGATACGCCAATAATATTATTAAGATTGCAAGGAGTGAGCAACAACAAGAGAAGTGACAGGCAGATGTAGAAAAGAAAATAGAGAAAAATGTACTAATAGATCTGGATTATTGGGAAAGTGAAGTTCCTGAAAACAGTTGCAACATGGATGGGTACATGACAAGCACATACTTAGTAGTACTAATAATGTAGGGTACCAGCTGTAACTGCGCCAGTATGCAGCAGCCAACCAGACCAGTCCTGCACTATGGAGTACGGGCAGCAAGATCTACAGTATGCGCCCCTCTTAGAACTGTCTTCTAGCTTAGTCATCAAACACTGGTGCTCAGATGACTTACCTCAGTGCCCTCAGCTGCTCTACTCCAACCTATGTAATGTGGGAGCTATACTGTAAGTTATCTGGCAATGCTTAATCAGCTTTTATGTGGAATGTCTGAGGTCAGAGCCATATAGGTTATATACTAGCTATTAAGATTTTTGCTGGTTTACTACTAAAAGCTATTAAGCTCATATTTCTAAATATCTTTATATCTTACCCCATTGTGACGGCTCAGTCAAAAACGAAATAAATTCGTATTTGGTAGCCTAATTTACGAGAATTCGAAGCTGAGGAAGGGAGAAGAAGAAAATTGAAATCAGGACTGTGGGTGAGGGATGTGATATATTGAAGCAAGAGCAACCCGGCCCTTTCCTAATTCGGAAGTATCACGTGATCATGAGTCACCTGACCANNCTGTCACAATCAGTATAATATTGTTCTCAGCATAAGTGCAATCAAATTAAGGAGTCAGATAGCTACTATGCCTGTCAAGAACTAATATCTGATATTGTTCCTTTGTATAAGAATTTATATAAGGGATAAAGAGATTCTGAAGCCAGGAGAGCCTAATTTCATCCATAGTCCATCCATTAAGGCCTATCTTAATCCACTAATTATATGGTAAGGCATTATTCTTACACCAGGCCTCCAAATAGGTCTTTCCTTTAAATATAATATATAGCAGGAGAGCCTATCCTGCCATATTAATTAATTTGATGACTGTTACCCATTCTTTATTCCTAGGCTATATAAGAGGTAGACAATAAGAGGCCTCTGCTCTAGTAACTACCTTTATAGTGGTAATTAAGCCTATTACAAAGCCTGTCTCATTAAAGTTATAGATATCCTTATATATAATACCATATTATTAAATAGTGCTCCATATAAGGTCAAACCACTCATAAATAACTTTTGGATCTTTGCATTAGGCACACCAGTAATCATATCTTTATAAATAGCATATGCGATTTAAGCTCTTAATGGCAATTGACAAAGCTTGATACCCAATTCTTACTAAAACAGCATTAAGGATTACATTTAGTAAGAAGGAGAGTTGCCATTTTATAAATAACAGCTAGCTAAGGAGGCACTCCATGCCTATCTAGAGATAATATCCATTATATAAGCATATCCTCTTTAGTAATTGTCAACTTATAGCTATTAGGACAATTCTTGCCTCTTATACTAATCCCATAGAGGTTAGTTTTATAGAGTTGATTAAGGCATATCATAAAGATGTGCTACCTGGCAAATACTCAGTTTTTTCTTGCATTTTTTATAGCAGAAATAGCTAACAGGATTTGCCCTTCCTTCTGTTCTAAATTTTTTTTGAATTTATATGCATTTTTGGTGGCATTCTGGTGCATTGAAGTTCATCGACTTATATGTAGATTCGCGGATTTGGAGGGGGTGGCCAGGTCGGGCAGGTGGCCGGGTCGGCCGGGAATTACGTTAGTCTTTTATATTCCTTTATTAATCTCTTCTCTGATCTTTATAAAGCTAATATTAAAGGGCTATAGTTAGGGTTTATTTGGCCTATAAGTACTATATTATAAATCTATTATATTTCCTTGAGGGGGGATCTTTATAAGATCCCTATATAAAGCTAGAATATTACCCTATTATACCCTTTAGGAGCATTATTATAATATTCTACTCTTAAGGAAATTAATTATAAAATTAATAATTCCTAAGGGAATTCTATGCTTCTATAGGTTTTAGATTAATTATTAATAAGAGATATTATTAAAGGCTCTAGAGATATTAAATATAAATAGGCTTACTACCCACTTACTATTCTACTATATTATATAGATAATATATTCTAGAAAGAGGTATATGGTATATTTATAAGAGTATCCTTTTTTTTCCTCTAACATAGGTTTAGTAGTAACGTAATCCACAAGCCACCCAAATACCCAACCGAGCCAAACTCCCCTCCCCATCTGCAATAACTACATAAAATTGAAGCTTCATTATTAATCAAAACTAGTAATAATTATAAAGGATTAGGGTAATTAGGGCATTAAGTTCTCTTAGTTTATAGGAAGGATATTTAATATTTATATAGCTTAGCCTTAATAGTTACTAATAATAATAAGAAGATTAATAAGCTAAAGGTTTTAATAAAATATTATAATTTATAATTATTAATTAATTGTATAGTAAATATAATAATAGATAAAGTACTCTATAAAAAGAAGCTCTTATCTATAGTTATTATAGTCTTTAATTAGAGGAGACAAGTTATTTAGATAAAAGGCTCTAATACCTTATACGATTATAATAAGAATAATATTAAATAAAAGAATAAGCTACTATAGTCTAGGTATAGCCTAATATCTAGATTAAGAGCTTAATATACTATAAAATAACTAGAATATTAAGAATAATACTTTTAAGGAGATAAGCTTTAATAATCTTTATATAATCTTATATAAAAGGTAAGTAATTAGTATTAATGGCTTAATAGGCTATATAATAATTATAATATTAAGAATAATACTTAGAAAAGGAGTAGACTATTAATACTCTTTAGTTATTAATAATAAAAAATAGTTAATTAATAACTATACTAAGTAATATATAATATAATAAAGAGAAATAATAATAGTAGAAACTAAAATAATTAGAGATAAATCAATAAACTATAAGCTATAGATAAGAGGGAAGGATATATTGGCTATAGTATAAAGATATATATATATATATAAAGCTTATTAGAATAAAAGCTATAATAGTAAATATTAACTTAGATTAATTAAGACTATAAAGATAAGACTATATTATATATAATAATATATATAAATATAGCCTAATTATCGTTATATAATAAAGTAATATAATAAGATAGCTATAGCTTTAAAATTAAGAATCCTTATTAAGAGTAAGGATAATAGGGTAGAGGTATACAAGTTGTAAAAATTATAAGAAACTTAAAAAGGTAAATAAAGAGGTACTAATAATTATGGCTAGTAATAATAGTGGAAAGTTAAGATTAGTCTATTATTATAGAAATATAGAATAAAGTAGCTCTAAATACTAAATATAAAAAATAATATAAATAGGTAATATAGATAACTATATTATTTAGAGTATATAAGTACTTATAATGGTCTATAAGAGCTTCCTATAGGTAGTATAAGTAACTATAATTAATTAAAGTACAGAAATTAATATATATAATATATAGTATATTTTATATTTGCTTCACTATATATATAGTTTAGATTTATATTAATAACCTATTAATCTTTAAACTATTAATCTCTAAAACCTAAGAAATTAAATTAGCTCTTAATATAATATTATTTCTAAATAATTAATTTAAGATTATACTATATAATTATTACTTTAATATACTTATAATTTAAAATAAAAAGAATTAAACACTAAAACTTTATTAATATAGATATATTGAAAAGGTCCTTTATAAGTTTAAGATATAAGATTATAAGCTAATTCTTATTCCTATAAATCTTAATATAAAATTAAAAGATATGACCCAATAAGCTAGTTAATATAGAATAGATTATCATATATATTAAAATAATAAGCTTATTTATATATATTATCTTAAGGATATAGGTAAATCTTATATATATTATATCAATATTAAGCTAATTTTAATTAAACTAAATATAACATCTTAATATTACTAAATATATACTTTATTACCTTGAAAATATATTTAATCTTATTTTTATTTATAAAGGAGAGTTATAACCTTTTTATAAATATATTAATATTAACTAGGTAAAAGAGGTCTTTATATATTGTTTTATATCTAAATATATTTCTAGCCTAAAAAATAATATAGTCAGTTTAGTTTTTAAGATCAATAAGTTATTTATTAATATTAACCTCTATAACTAATTTAATAATTACTTTCTAATATTATTATCTATCATTAAGGAATCATCTAATAAAGCCTTTTATTTATTATTAGAGCTAATAACTTTTAAAGATAGTTATAGCTTTTAAATATTTATCTATTACTAACTTCTTAGTAGTAAACCTAGAAACCCTAATAATAATATCCCTTTACTATATTATTAATATCCAACCCTTATTTAACCTTCTTTAGCCTTCTAAGTAGCATCCCCTTTAAAATAAGTAATAATTATATCTTTATAGTTAAAATTATAGTCTTTTAATATAAGAGTCTTAAAGGGCTAGTCTATAATACCTTCCATATTATATTTTGCCTGTACTACCTACTAAATAAATATTAAGACTCCTTATTTAAAACAAGGTATTATAGTTTATAATAAGATTATTAGTTTTTATAATTCTAATAAATACCAGGTACTTTATATATTAGTAAATTATTTTATCTATTATTATTAGGAGTATTCCTAATAAGCTACTAATACCTATATTTTCTACTCTTGAGGTTTATAATATAAAGTATTTCTAAATTATTAATAATTCTATTTTATTAGTTATGGTTAGCGCCGTTCCACCGTCACAAGCCATATATGAACTATGTGACTCCTGCTTAAGCCTGGTGAGGCAAGGTAGTATAGTACTTGGGACCAGGGTGGCATTAGTTAGTATATAGTGGTAAGTTATATAACTAATTGGTATATAGAAGCCTATAAGGCTAAAAACTCCCTAGAATTAGTAATCTATTCTTAATCTTATCCATATATTCCTCTTAATTAGTTATTATAATAATATATTGCCTACTCTATAATAGCTAAGTCATAATGTCTTTATTTTTAAATATTAGCCTTCATAGTTTAGATTATTTATTTAGGGTAGCCTATACTCTATTATAATAAACTTTAAAATAAATATCCTAAGGAATTTTTCTAAGAATTAAGGACCTATTAATTAATAATTAACTTAGCTAGAACCTTTTATAGAATTAGCAACCTAATAAGAACCTAATATTATAAACTTATATTATCTACTTTAGTAATTATTATAATACTAATTATATTAGTTCTTACTTTTTTACTAGATCTATATTTATACTCTCTAGGAGTTTATAAAATCTATATAGCTGAATTATTAGACGTTTCTCTTTTAAGGGGACAATGGTGAAGCAGATGGAGTCAGCCAAGTCATCAAGCTGCTGACTAAGCATTTTTGTTAACGTAATTCCCGGCCGACCCGCCATCCCGGCTGACCTGCCACCCTTCTGTGCCCATAACTCCTATAGAGAAATCAATGAAATTCAATATATTACTACCAAAAAATACAAAAATTCAAAAAAATTTATAGAGTAGGAGGAGAGAATCCTATTAGCTATTTCTATTATAAAGAAATAATAAATTCCTAATATCTAGTAAGTAGTATAACTCTATAATATATCTAACTAACTTTATAGATATAATATAAAGGCTAAGAAATATCTAAATAGGCCTAAATTAATAAGTATTAAGGAGACACTTCTATAATAAATATTATCTTAAGATAGGTATAAAATGCCACCTTAGCTAGTTATTATATATAGCTAATATTTTACTTTTTTAGTCTAGTAGATACTTAACTCTATATTAGAAAGAACTAGGTTTTTACTTTTATTAACTACTATAAAGAGCTTAAAATATAATATTTATAATAATATAATTATTAGTATATTAAATACAAGGATTTAAAGGTTATTAATAAATAGTTTAACTATATATAAAGTACTATTTAATAATATAGAATCCCTATTAAGGATATCTATAATTTTGATAAGATAGGCTTTATAATAAGCCTAATTACTACTATAAGGATAGTTACTAGAGTAGAGATATCTAATTATCTACCTCTTCTATAGCCTAGGAATAAGGAATAAGTAATAGTTATTAAATTAGTTAGTTAATTTAGTAGGATGGGTACTATTACTATATATTATTTTTAAAGGTAAGACTTATCTCTAGGCCTGGTATAAGGATCCAGCCTTACTATATAACTAGAGAATTAAGAAGTACTATAGATAAGATTAATATATTATAGCTTTAAAATTACTTTATTTTATATATAAATACTTAGATAAAGGGTAAATATTAACTATTAGTCCTTAATATCTATATCATGCTTATAAAAGGTCTCAGCTTTACACCCTAGATATATGGGTCTTCTCTGATAGTCAGGCAGCCCTACGAGCACTTAAAAACGACTATTCCTTAATAGGACTAGACATATATGACAGAATATATGAACTGGCTCAAAAGATCAGAGAAAAGGCATTCAGATTCACCTATATTGGGTCCCTGGTCATATGGATATATATGGGAATGAAAAAGCAGATGAATGCGCTAAATATGGTGCAGAATGGTCT
>NW_027192421.1:198610-265781 GCF_041956645.1 Rasamsonia byssochlamydoides | reverse complement strand
TTTTTTTTTTTACCTTTCCTACTCCCTTAACATCTGTCAGCGCCTATGTAGGAGTCCTAGTCCTAGGTGGTAGTGATCTCACCAGGAAGGAGATGGAAAGCTGATCAGCTCACTCTGATTTTTTTTGCGTTTCTCATTTTTCTTCGTCTTTTTCCTAATAAATTATCGTTCTTTCTTCACGTCATACTAGGAGTTCTAGAAAAATAGTTCAAGTCGAAACACCAATCGTTTTTATATATCGTTTTCGTCGACATTTCCCAACCTAATAGGAGTCCCGTAAAGAATCCATTGGGACGCAATCAATTAATCGAAAGTATATCGTACACGGTTCTTTCTAATCTATAAAGAATAAATAATAATAATATACAAGTAAATTAGTAAATAAGGGATACATAACCGACGTAACCATTCCCCGATTGATATGCATATGCAATTGTCGAAAAAAAGCCGAGATTTTCATCATCACTGTTCTCTTGTTCTCTATTCCATTCTATTTCCCTCCGGAATCTTTATCGCCCTTATTCGTTGTTGCTGTCGTTGTCGTTGAATCCGCTGTCGATGATGATGAATCTGTCGATGGCGTCGTCTTCCCCCAATTCCACACCTCCCAAATATGATCCAGGATAAGATCGCCATACCCCTTCCCCTCCTCCAGCGCCTTCTGCTCCTCTCTGAGTCGTCGCTCCTTCCACCCTTCCGTCTCGTTGCCCATCCATATCCGCTCTCCGAGGGACCGCTCCTGCTGCTGTCGCGCTTTCAGCTTCGCTAACACCTCCTCGCTGACGCTGCCGCTGCCGCTGCTCGCCTCGCGGATCTGTGCGTCCCGCGCCGCGCGCAGTTTCGCCTGGATCTCCTGCGCCCGCTCGCTGGGGAGGCTGCTCAGAATAGAAGAAGAAGCACTCTGCGCCTTTTGACTCGATGATGCGAACCGCATCCCCAGATCATCGAGGATCCCCCGCCCATCATGCCGTTCCCGGTAGAGGTGGTTTGCGGAAACGACGAAGGCGCTCGACAGCGCGACGGTGTACAGGTCGAGTTTCCGTGGGGGCAGGGCGATGAGGATCGGCGACGCGACGATGAAGGTCCATGCGGCGTAGCGCTTGAAGCGGATGTAGTCTGCTGCGCGGGCGGCGTTGATGTTGGCCGGACTGTATTTGTCGTTGTCTTGAGGACTTGTACTTGGTGAGGAGGATGCCATCGTCGGTTAATTGAGGGACTTGCTTCTTGCTTCTTTTCGTTTGAGTTTCGGCTATTCGATCTGATCAAAAAGGGTTATCTGTATTAAAGAGAAAATAGAATTATCCAATGGCTGCTGTTATATAGGTTTCATTCTTCAATTCGTTAGAAATGATATCGGATATCTTGGCAGCTTCTTTCTGGTCGTGATACTGTAGATAAATTTACGGAAGGCGTGAAAGGCCACATGTGCGGTTTGGTCAGCTGACCGACGGATATTCATCCAACACACTCGACTGTGATATGATTCTATCCTATCCTGTCAATTCAGCCAGTCTTCTTTTGTTTTCTGGGAATATTTGTTTTTGCATCCACGTGCGTATTTACTTACTCGACTTCATTCCTTACCCAGGTACCAGTGCATAGTGTGATGTACTTCTAGACTCCTTGGCATCCACCCAAAGCCGTGTAGTACTCCGATAACGGGGTTAGAGTCTCGACGTTGGTTACGTATCCTGCAGCCAGACTCAGCTGAAAAGGCACATGCACATGCGCATATGTAACATTTACTTGGCAATAATACTTGGCGTTTTGACAGTCAAAGGGATTGGTCTTCTTGGCTTTGTTGTACGGAGTACTCCGTACGCTAGATTCAATCCTACCTACTACCTAGGTACCTAATACTCGGTAACAGAGAGAACTTCGTACTCCGTACTCCGTACAGCGGGTAATCTCAGATAGCAATTGGGTGGTTCGTACTGAGTTAGGTACCTAGGTAGGAACCGGCGTCTCTCTCGATAAGCTAGAACACCCGAAGAGACGAATTGTGTGAACTCCGTACTGTGCCGTGAGTAGGCTTTCATCTCTCTGGCCTGTCGAGATATATCCTCTCTCTCGCTCTTTCTTTTGTTGTTTCAATTAGTTGATCATTAATATTCCACCGTGCCTCGATGTCTTTTTCTTTTCTCTTCGAGTTCGGGCTTTTTTCGGACGTTGGATAATCCCGCATTGGATGTGCACCTTTAGGTATTTCCCTCTCCAAATCAGTTAGATCTGCAATCACAGACTTAGGGATGGAGAATTTTCAATTTTTGGCTTGAAATGTAATTACATTGAATTTCAGGTCATTTTCCTTGAAAAAAGAAATTACCAGTGATTAGTCATCAGAGACATTTTCTAGCCAATAATATGGCAAAAAAGAGCCTTTTTTCATGAAATTGAAATTACACTATGCATCCCTACACAGACTGCACAGTCACTCTACGGAACACTCCGTATTCCGTACTCCGTAGCTGGGGAAAGCTTAGCTGAGCTCGAGCCTTGACCTCCTAAGTGACGACACTGACGAGTCCTGACTCTAACCCGTGTGATCGACAGATATTATTATCATCATCATGATCATCATTGCAATTAATCACTTCACTTGATCCTAGGCAGGCACTAAGGCGGCCTTCACAATTAATTGATTATTGATCAATTGATGAGATTGATAACGGATAAACGGCAGTTCCGGACGGCACCGTTTGCAATTTCTTTTCGAGCCGTTACGAAGACGGAGAACATGCTCCGTACGTACTCCGTACGTGCCCTCCGGACTCCCCATATTTCAGCCTTACTGCTCCGGCTCCATAATTCTCTTCACGATTATCGTATCACTGTGATCGGAAACTGGGACTTGGCTGTGCAAGCACCAGTGGTGACGCTGACGCATAGTGGCGGCGCGGTCTCATTTTGTGGGTCCGAAAAAGCCACCGGTGGGTGACTATATAAATAGCAGTGACCTAATTTGCAGGTCGCAATTCTTTTGTCTTCTATGAAGGGACTCCGTATTGATTAGCAGGTCTGTCTTTCGTTCGGTGGGAGGAAAAGGGAATGTTGCTGCCTTGATTGTAGCCCATCTTCTTCTCCTTGATTGTACTGTAGAAGAATGCTTCGTACTCCGTACTCTGTCACGCCCAGTTGCAACAGACCAGATGAAACAGCCCTGACCGTGGACCAGCCTGACTAGCATCGGGCGGTCGGAACATGCGGTTGGATGTGAGCCGTGGGTCGGCGACTTGATAACTTGTCAACAAAGTTAGCCGGCGGCAGCTTTTTTAATTAGGCGGTCCTGCCAGAGACTCACCGTGGGGGTTTCACTGCACGATCGTCATCATGCATCCACCGCAGCCACTGAGCCAGCAGAGGATCCGTGTCGCAGCGTCTGACGCATGTAACGCCGAGATTATCATTTTTCAGCTGGCATGGGCAGTTATCTTCTGGCTGGGATCGATGATATGGGGCCGGGCAGCGTGGCTGGGTAACCGTACAGAGTACAGGTACCAGCCCAGCCAACAAAGACTCCACGTTATCTCCCACCGCCACGGTGGACCAGCCAGTCGCCAGTAAGACTTCGTAGTGATTGACCATTGACCATACGTATCTAGCTCTCAGAGCTATTAGTTAATGGAAAATGGCTCAGGGGACAGTCACAGTCTGATGTGGCTGAGCGCTGATTGATGGATGACTCCCTGGCTCCTCCTGCTTTAAATTGCCCAGCTCAGCCCAGGTCTCTCCCCTTTCTCCTCAGCTTGCCACAACTGTCTCCTCCATTACCCCAGACGAGCTACACCAGCTACTCCAGCTACTCCATACATACATCAACCTAATCAATCCACTTCCTGCCATCAGACAAACTCCAACAAAATGTTCGAGAACGGCATCTTCGGCTTCTTCAAGTCCTCCTCCAAGGAGGAGTCTGCTCCCCAGCAGACCTGGAACCCCAACACCATGACCATGGAGCAGCCCACCAACTACGCTGGCAACCAGGAGGTTGTGACTGAGCAGCCTGTACGACTCACCTTGCCATAATTTCCCCCTTTCGTTCCCACTGAATACTGACATCAAATACAGGCTTCTCAGGAGCCCATGAAGCTGCGTGGTGGCGGTGAGGCCGGCGAGGTTTGCTGCGGAGTGTACGTCCTCTATCCTAACTCCCTTGATAGAGATATATTTTTGTGACTTGTCACTGACTCTTGGATCTTTCAACAGTTGCGCCGGTCTGCTCTGCTTCGAGTGCTGCGAGGAATGCTGTTAGACGAGTTAGCCAATTCAGCACGAACTTTTCCCCATCATCCTCCCTCATCTTGAATGATTACGGATGACGGGTGACGGACGATGGATGATGGATGATTATTTGCCAACGAAAAGAGATACCTGATACCTTTTGATGAATTTCTTTCTTATACCTTCTGATATGGTGAAAAATGTTGATGGATGGATGGGAGGGTCCCAGCCTCTCTCCACCGGATGTTCTTTACGATTATGCTTGTACTTCCAATCATGCTTCTCTAGTTAAGTTTACGCTGCGGGTCGATTTATTAACATGACCTTTTGACTTGCTAGGTAGTCATCGGGGTTAATGAATTTCTTTCTCTGATGACTTTTTCCTGGGTTTCTGTGGTAGAACCTTTTAAAAAAAATTTCTGGTTTTCTAGCTGGCGTAACTAGATGATGGTTCGATTGTAGGCTACGTACTCTGTACATACAGGCCTTTGTTTTTGTAGAATTACCCTTCTGGCATCTGCTAGCTGCTTTGCTCCCGTAGTCACTGTCCCATGCACGATAAAAGCAAGCCATTTTTTGTCGATTGAATTTCAACTCGGGGGAAAAAAAAAAGGAAAAGCAAAACAAAGCAAAAGCAAGCAAGCAAACAAGCGACTGGAGAATGGAAGACACTTTTTTCTCAAGACTTGAGAGGCAGGATCAGGGGGTAGCTGACGATAACGGCTGTTGATGGTTGTCCCGTCACGATTATCTGTAGATCCATGGATCCATCCATCCTCCACACGTCAACGTCAATTTTAGACTTGGCCTGACGTAAGCTGTAACGGGGCTTGTGCAGATAGCTAGCATAGCTCTGGCATGGGATGGAACTCATCGATCCAGGTACGTACTCCGTCTTGGGTAAATCATTGGTTGGTGATGATGACATTTCTGGAGCCCCGCACCTGTTTTTCGATCCGATCGATCGATCAATCGAACGTGCAGGGCAGGGCAGAAACGTGCTGTCTGTGCAGATGTGTGGGGAAGGCTGAAGCAGAAGGGGAAAAAAAAATAGAACGAAAGGGGGAAATGGTGTCATCGCGCTTGACCTCTCAAGAAGAAGAACAAGTCTCGATTCGATGGTATCTGGGCTCTCTCCAATCTTGCCTTGAAAAAGAAAAAAGAATCATTGTCGTCTAAGAGATGAAATGGAAACAATCAATCCTTGAAATCAGACCGGCTTGGTCCTGCTTCTACCATCCAAGCTTGTTCAGATCAGCTCCAATGACAGGATTCTTCGCAGCCTGGTCAACATTTCCCGCCTCAAACTTGGGCGTGCCGTCTTCGTGATACCCGACAGCCTGGACGAAGCCTCCGCTGACTTCGTCGAGGGTCTGCGCGTATTTGTTGCTTCGGAGGCCCGGGCAGCGGGTGCTTGTTTCGCAATGGGCGACTAGGGCGGCGTTGCTCTTGAACTTGCGACGACAGCAGGGGCATCTGCAGTCAAATCCGTTAATACTTTGCTTCGACGTGAGAAAGAGAGTAGTAAGGGAAATGTCTTACTTGAAGTTTCTCCCCATGTGCAGAATCAGATGTTCCGCCAGACGCTTGACGTCTTCAAACTGCCCGTCGCAGCACTCGTACATGCCAGTATGCGAGTTGAGATGCTTGTTCGGGTCCCAATTGGGGTCGTACGCGCGGTAAAACTGGATGGGTTCCTGGCCGAAGAAACGATCGCTCGACATAGGGCCCTGCACTTCAGAGAACTGGCTGCTGACCAGGTTCATTGCGGTGAACTGCGCAGGTTGACGATTCTCCGTGTCGATCGTCGTCGAGTTGGTCTTGGGTAGAGCAGACAGCTGGGTGAAAGTCATCAAATCGCTCGGCTCGTACTCTGTCTCAGGTTCGGATTTCTCTGGGAGACTCTTCTCACCCAGTCGCGGCCAATGCTTCAAGGACAGCGTGTTTGAGGTAGTCGACTTGACCTCGTCATCCCCGCGCGTAGGCTGGTTCATCATGGCCTCCCTGCTCTGGAGCTCCATCTGGATGGCGCGGATGCCGCTGCTGTTATCGATGGTCGGAGGCGTTGGGAACCCGGTTTGATCCTTCAGAGCATTCGAAACCATGGTCTTCATCGCGCGTTGATGGACGAGACGCTCCTCGCTGATGCCTTCACAGTCTCTGTGCTCGATGTGCCAGATGAAAGCGGCTGCACGGGTGAAGACCTTTCTGCAACCTTCGCCAGGACATGTTATCTTCTGCTCAGTTGGATGAGACTGTAACTGTGAGCCCTGTATCCTCTCAAGGCTAGCTCAACGAAATAAACAGGTTCCTACCTGACGGATATGGAGATCTCGGCCTCCTTCGCTGCGGAATTCGCCGCCACACAGCGGGCAGACAATGTGCTTGGTGCTCTTGATCTTGTGGATGAGGAGACATTCCTCATTCTCGAAGTCTTCATCACATCGAGAGCAGTAGTCATGCTCAGAGGCCTTGTGCCGCTTCATCTCCTTCTCGGAGTTGAAGTGAAAGCGGCAGTCTTCATACGTGCATGCCACACGGTCATGGACTGTTTCTGCCATGTTGACGCCCTGTTGCTAGCCTTGTTGATAGGTGCAGTGACGGAACAAGCAGCACGTGCTTGAAGCTTCTGACAACAGGTGTAAGAGAGAAAGTAGAGTTTAGTGGGAAGAGAGGCTTCCCTGATGAAGAGGATGAAGAGTGACAGGATGGAGACAGGTCAGAGATATCAGAGAGTTCCTGACAAGGGAATGAGAGGGAATGAGAGACGTGTGATGGTGCTGTGGAGTGATGAGGTGTGAATTAAGTAGATGGCAGACACGCTGAAGGCCAGGCAACGCAGGGCAAAGTATGCAACGGCCCAAATAAGACGTGCCTCCTGTTATCCCAGGGTAAGTCTGCAAGACAGACACACATAATCAAGACGCTGTCTCTGGAGTTCGATGGGCCAATGCTGATGTTTCGAGGATCTTGCCGGAGCCACTCTACCTACTTGGGTAGGTAGGTATCCCGACCTTGTTGATCCTACCTGGGCAGATTATCAGTCGACGACAGAGAGATTTGACATCCGGGAGTAGCCTCGATACTGTTTGATATCGAAAGATGACCGCCATGCATTCATTTAATTGACATATCAACATCTATTTCAGTCTCAGTTTCTTTATCACTCTTACTATACAGACGAGCTCATCCATCCTCGTCGTTTCGAGTCAGTATTTCCTATTCATAATCACAAGAAGACCACGACAGGCGAAATCACGTCATTCACTGCTCATCATGCTGCTTCGTCTGCTCAATTGTTCAACCCAGACGCGAAGAATCTAGAATCTGGAATAGGGAAGCCTGGATGAAAGGTCAGCAACCTTCCAGTCTCTCGCTTGACTTGAGGAAAATATCCATAGATGAATAATCATGCTTACCATTTACCCCGCAGAGTGATAACCGCCCAGTCGTTCCCATCTTTGTCAGTCTCCTTCTCCACCTTGGTCGAGAACGAAATCGCGCTCATGATGCCGTCGCCAAACTTCTCGTTGAGAACCGCCTTGTACGCGTACCCATAATTCTGGACAATCTCATACAACCGGTAAATCAGCGGCTCCTTCGGGGGCATCTCCACCGAGCGGCCCCGATCAGGAAACCCGCTGAGCTCCCGCTCGAGCTGCTCGACCGGGATGTGCAGAAGGGTGGCGAGCTTCTGGATATCTTCCGGGGAAGCCTTGGCCTGGCCGTAGAAGATGGCGGCCGTAGCAACCTCGTTCCGACCAATGTGCTTGGCGATGTCTTCGAAGGTGAGCTTCTTGCTCGCTTTGGCGTTGAACAGCGTCTGCGAGGCCGCTGGAAGATATGGGTGTTGGTTTGCCTACATGGGAGTTCACGATTAGATTGCACGCCTCGGTCCAAGAATGAATAACAATGGAGAAACCCACGTCAAGAGTTGCGATAGACATAATGGTCGAATTTCCGATAAGCTACGGTCTGGCGATAAGATAGGTTTCCAACAGAAGGGGCAATTTGGGAGACAGCGTAATTAATGATTTGTACGGAATACGAGCTTCTAATTCGGCAACGATGTCATCCTTATATAATTTCTACACCCTCAAGGTTCTCCAATTCCTGGTTCCACCCATCGAGGGGAAGATGCCACTCCCAGAGGTCTGCTTACGGCCATGGTTCTGGGTACGGCGCGGGGTTTGGGAAGCCTCTCAGAGGTCTGCGGGGATAGTTAACACGGCCCCTCACGAGTCGACATGTAGTACGGCTCATGGGCCGGAAGGGTCGGGCCGAAGACACAGAATACCGAGTATCATCGGGCAGCTTGTCGAGCACCTAGGTACATTCTTTACTTAGAAGATACCTACCTAGGTAGGTACACGCCTAACCACCCTGCGCCACGCTCCTGTGCACGGAATGCATCTCTCTCACGAGTCGCGCCATCACGCGTATGATGGACCCCGCTGTGGTGGCCGCACAGCCACACGTCCCTTCCGTCCAGGCGGGCCCTCTGATAACCAGGATTGGTGAAATGATGAAATGACAATTCCAGTTGTGGATGATGGCGGGGTCGCGACAGACCGGGTGCAGCTGAAACAGTAGTAAGCGGGGCAGTCAAGAGCTGGCTGCCCATCTCCCGAAATGACAGCAAACTTAAGAACAGCAGGGCAATAATTGCTGCCGTCAATTCCAGCAGAGAGAGGAAGAGCCCTGGTTGCTGCGAGCTTCCTGATCTTTTGATCTTTCTGTGCTGAGTCCTTCGAAGCGTCGTGTTGTATTCATTTCTAGAACCCCGCAGTGCGGTGTTTGTCTACTGTCGTACAAACGTCTAAACCTTGCCTTGGAGTATGTCTGAAAGGGAAGACCCGTTGGCCTATGGCCGTTACCCTGGCTATGAAGAGAGCGAACGGGGTGGTACGGGGGATAGTTCTCGAGGAATTATTGAAGACGCCTTCAACCTGCTGCGGGGCAAGCACCATGGCCATGAGAGCCACAACCAGGGCCAGCAATCTGGCCAAAGTGGTGGCTATTCGGTAAGAGGCCTGCTTAGCAAATTAAACTTGTCGTCGCTCAAATAACTGATGGGAAACGTTATCTTTCGCAGGCTCAGCAGACTCCGAACCCCCCATTTCAAGAAAAGCCTCCGAAACAGGATAAGCTGTCCAGTCTCCTAGACAAGATCCAAGATGTAGTCTCGGACATTGGCTCAGAAGTGGCCCAGCGTATTGGAAACACCCTCGATCCTCAGGCCTATGCTCAATCTGGAGCGGACACGCACGGTCAGAACCGCTTTGGGAGCTTTGCACCACGGAGGGCGGGCAACGATGTGAAATGGTACGTGGACGGGTTTAATTACATGTACGCTGTTTCCAAAGCGCTGGAGCACGCTCGAGAGTCGATCTGGATCCTAGACTGTAAGTATTACCTATGTTATGCTCTATTGTGTAGATACGGTTCCTGACCACGCTCAAGGGTGGCTCTCTCCAGAGCTCTATCTCCGGCGACCGCCGGCGAAGAATGAACAGTACCGTCTGGACCGTATGCTTCAAGCTGCTGCTCAGCGTGGGGTGAAAGTCAATATCATTGTCTACAAAGAGGTGACTCAGGCATTGACCTGTAAGTTTATACCCCTACCTCTCTGGGGGACTCTGTTGTCCATGTCTGCTGCAAGGATGACATCTTGCTGATATTCTACAGTATCATCGGCGCATACCAAACATCATCTAGAGGAGCTCCATCCAAATATTGCAGTATTCCGCCATCCGGACCATCTGCCTGATACGGAAGAACTGAAGGTTTCGATCGAGGATTCTCTGCAGAACCTGACCTTGAGTACTGCCGGAATTGCCACACTCTCCGCCGATGCGCTCAAGGGATTATACGGTATGAGCGATGAGACGATCCTGTACTGGGCACACCATGAGAAACTGTGCCTGATAGACGGCAAAATTGCCTTCATGGGAGGCCTTGATCTTTGCTTTGGACGCTGGGACACCAACCAGCATGCCATCGCTGATGTCCACCCAGGCGATCTCAACGAGATTGTATTCCCAGGACAGGACTACAACAACGCTCGGGTGCTCGACTTCCAGGATGTCGCTCACTGGGAAAAGAATCAACTGGACCGCAAAGTCACCTCCCGCATGGGGTGGTCTGACATCTCCGTTAGCTTGCATGGTCCTGTGGTAGAGGATCTGCGGAGACACTTTGTGGAACGCTGGAATTTCATATACGACACCAAGTATTACTCACGAAAGGACCCGCGCTATTATAAACTGGCCCTCCACGGCCGTCCAAGTTCTTCTGCCGGCCAGCCTGGTAACGTTCTTCCCGAGCAGCGGCAGCAGCAGCAGCAGCAGCAACCTGCCCACGCCCACCACGCTCCAAACTATCCCCCGCCGCAGAGTACCGGCTATCCAGCCCACCAGTCTCACGAAGGCCCATATTTGAATCCCCCGCCATATAATCCAGCGCAATACGGTTCAACCCCGTCGCAAGCTCCGTATTTCCCGCCTCCGCCAACTCAGGAGTACCATCACTCGCAGACGCGAGAACTTGAAGGTGGTACCTACGAATACGGCGATAGTGAACGAGGCCTAAGAGAGGAGACTCAGCGTCTGAAGGAAGGTATCTCAGGATTTGGCAATGCTCTTCGCAGTCAACTTGCCGGGCAAGTGCATCATTATCAAGACCGCTATCTTGGTGGTCATGGCCGTCACCACTCCCATGGGGGTGCGTGGTGTCAGATCGTGCGGAGCTGTTCCAAGTGGAGTCATGGAGTCCCAACTGAGCATTCCATTGCGGATGCTTACGCAGCTGCTATCCGGGATAGTCAGCACTTTGTCTACATTGAGAACCAATTCTTCATCACCGCGACATCCGATGAGCAGAAGCCTGTGAAAAACAAGATTGGTGCTGCGATCGTCGAGCGTATCCTGCGTGCTGCTCGAGCCGGCCAGAAATATAAGATCATCGTCGTGATTCCCTCCGTTCCTGCCTTCGCCGGTGACCTAAGAGACGACTCTAGTCTAGGTACTCGGGCAATCATGAAGTACCAGTACAACTCCATCAACCGAGGCGGCTACAGTATAATGGAGCTCATCGCCAAGGAAGGGTACAACCCGATGGACTATATCAGGTTCTATAATCTGCGCAATTATGACCGAATCAACGTGAATCGCGCGATGCTGCAAGCTGAAAAGGCCAGCGGCGTCAATTACGAGGACGCTCGTAAGTATCACGACGTTGCTGAGGTCGGGTACGGTGGCTACGGTCCAGGTGCTCCGGCGCAGGCATTCGAAACGGCCGCCCCGTACCAACAATACCAGCAGGCCGCGCAACAGGTGCCGGCTCGTTCCTCGACGACCAGTCGATGGGACAGCGTCAGTGAGTGTTACATGCTTGGGGGAGAAGATATTCGAAACGTCCCCTGGGACAGCGATATTCCTGAAATTGACGCCTTTGTCAGCGAAGAGCTTTATGTCCACTCCAAGGTAGGCCTAACCCTAAGAAATGTATGCTTCGAATTCACTGACATGTCGTTGTAGGTGCTCATTGCGGATGACCGGGTTGTTATCTGTGGATCCGCCAACCTGAACGACCGGTCTCAGCTTGGGTATCACGACTCTGAGATTGCCGTTATCATCGAGGATCCTACCCCCGTTGAATCCGTCATGGATGGCAAACCCTGGACAGCAAGTCGATTTGCGACGTCGCTCCGTCGGCAACTGTTCCGCAAGCATCTGGGTCTTCTCAAACCGCAGGACTACCAGCGACCAGATGCCAATTGCGAACCGGTTGGAATCCCGAATGAGTATGACTTGGACTCGCCGGAAAGCCAGGTGGTGGCCGATCCCCTATCTGACACGTTCCAGAGTCTGTGGAATTCGCGCGCGCGGACCAACACCGAAGTCTTCCGGCAGGTCTTCCACGCGGTCCCTGACGACAACGTGCGGAACTGGACGGCCTACAAGGAGTTTTATGAATACTACTTCCGCAACGCTGACAAGGCGGCGGACCGCAAAGAACAAGGCCAAAACAGACCCGCGAAATACGAATGGGGTCACGTCGTTCGCGACGACTTCCCGCCCGGACCTGAAGGAGTGAGACAGGTGAAGGAATTGCTGAGCAAGGTCAAGGGGACGCTGGTGGAGATGCCTCTGATGTTCCTGATCGAGGAGGATATTGCCAAGGAGGGGCTGACCTTGAACAGCTTCACTGAGGAGATTTACACTTGAAGATCTGTTGGATATAGGGAATTGTCTTGGATATACGGAATCTTTCTTGAATATGCGTCGAATGAGTCGCCTTTTGGATGATATGACGCGAAGATGTTGGTTTACAAATACTTTGGTACAAATATTTTGATTTTTTCTGTCAGAGCAGCAATGAATTGCGTGGATTTGGAAATTGCAGGCCCTCCCGGTGTGGGCAAGAATGTTCTTGAATCTAGCGACATGTAGGGTTTTCTGAATGCATGTATATGATATTTGCTTTCTTCAAAGTACATAGACTTGATGCCATCCATGGCTATGATCTTGGAAGGAATTTAGGTGTTTCAATGGCTGTGCTGTATTCTCGAGTTGAGAAACGTGGATTGACTCTGTTGCTAACCGAGAGCAGGGTCACTCTACCTAATTCGGTTGAACCTACGCAGCGCAACAAGACAAAGATAATGCGAGTCTAGTACACTCGACCTATCTAGGGGTCATTGTATCGAGGCAAAATTTCACTCAATTCGTTAATCCAGAAGTTGTGCTTACACAAAGTCCTGCCTTTTTTTGTCTTGCGCTTACATAACCCAAACTACCCTACTTCATTTCAGACCAAGACGGGAAGGGCCTAAGGTCGCTCTAGACTACAACATTCAAAGCCAAAGAACAATACTACCAGCAAAGAACAATACGAAGTCTTTCTTCACCCCAGAAGATACGTGAATTGAGTCGTCGTCACTCTCTCGTTTCCGTGAATCGAGTCGTCGTCACTCTCTCTCGTTTCCGTGAATCGAGTCGTCGTCACTCTCTTGTTTCCGTCACTCTCTCGTTTTCGTCACTACTCGTATATATCAATGAAAGAAAGAAAGCCTCCACTTGATGAAAGAGTAGAACTTGATATTATCTACGCAGTCACATCAGTATTATATTATCTCCATTGTGGGGATTTCGAAGGCAATATTAATATTATCCTTTGGAAACGTATATTGAACTCAGCGGATTCATCATGACATGATACCCAATCCATCTTTCACTGCTCTTTTCGTCCTGTCCAAGGAGATAAACATCTGCTAGATGTGGAATCTTTCCTCTTTCTCTTTCTCTCTCTCATCCTTTCATCCATTCATCCGTTCTCCCATCTCTCTTTCTTCCAGACGAAACAGGCAAAACACACAAAAACACTCTCATCAACAACTTCTCTGCTCTTGCTCTCTTCTTTCTTCTGAGAAGAAGGACAAAGCAAGCAAGCACGCAGCCTTCCAAGGTACAGTCCACACGAACGTCCTACTTTCTTTGTGTCGTTCTTTCCTGCCTCATGTTCACTCAATGAGATCCCGATTCCCGATTCCGTCGAAGTATCTACTGTACAGTACTGACATATCGTCTCCCTGACCAGTGAGAAAAACCAAAACAAACTCGGATCCCTCACACAATATTGCCTCTCTTCATCGCAACTTCTCTTTACCAGACAAGACAAGACAAAGACAAAGATGGATCCTCCCCGCGAGCTCGAGTCCATTGCTCCTGCTTCCGCTTCTATGAACTGTAAGTCGCTCAAGCCTCATGTCATACTGACCTGACCCCTTTCCTTTCCTATGGATATCTTCTATGTCTTTCTCTCTCTCTTCGGGGATGAAATCAGCTAACTTGCGTGGTATAGTCCATGCCATGCATGGATGCGTCATCATGTGAGAAAGAAAGAAAGCGGGTTTTCAAACGCGACACACACCTGGCTACATAACTTACTTTACTCCTTTGATGGGTGGCCTTGCAAGTTGCGACAATGGACTGGAACCCGAGTTGCTTGTGCGCGCGTGGACTGACTGGACCAGCGCTGGGCTGGGCTGGCCGACTGGTTTCAATTTCTTTTGTTGTGCAATTCTATCGATCTAATAATGTTGTATCTTGTCTCTATTTGATTTGATCTCGACTTTATTTGATTCGATCTTTTGCTTTACGTACAGATACATGCACATATGTATGATACCGGCAATTACCTTGCGTCTGTCTAGGACATTGGCATTCTCTCCTGTACACTTCTCTCATGTATTTTCTATCTATCTATCTACCACTTATTTCATTTATTTACCTCCTTCAGAACAGCTGGGCTGGTTTTCACTCTCACTCAGGAAGTGTTCTCCTAAGCTCTCAATCCGAACTGCCCGTCAGCATGTTAATTTTTTTTTCTTCCTCTTCCTTTTCTTTGCCTTTTTTTTTGTTTTGTCTTCAAGGCTTGTAATTCAAGTACCTAACTACCTACATAGGTATGTACAGTACTAATGGACCGAACCGACCAAGCTTTCCTGCTTGTCTAGGCCGATCACGAGTCAGTTAATGGAGCTCGCTTGCAGACGACCATGTGACGGCAACGACGACGACTATGACAATAATCAATAATTGATGATAATCGAGGACTATGATGATAATGATGATAATGATGGACAACAAACGAAACGAAACAGCCACTTTCAAGGTTATATCAGCTACAGCCTACATAACATAATCCTATGTATTATTATAGGTAGGTACTATTTTATGTAGACATTTTAGGAAGACAAGGAAGAAGTCCTCACTACTACTGACTCAGTAGCCGACCCTGACTAGTTATGTCATTGCTGGATAAGAAAAAAAATTTCACCGGTACCTTCATGTCATGTCATCTCATCTCATTTCTTGAACGTTCTGTTGTCTTGTCGGGAAGAACCAGCTCCCCGACCAACCTACCTACCTAGGTACCTACAGCGTAGTACATATTTATTGTAACAGAAACAGAAACAGAAACACAAGTATTTCAGCATGCCCAACCCAACCAACCCAAGGGTATATCATCCTCGCAGTCTTGCTCCATCTCAGTTGATAACCGGTTCAATCTCACTCAGCTAGCTGGTGCAGGTGCGGTCTTCGACCGAATCTCAGCGACCTTGGCCATGTCCTCTGCTGTCTGTTCCTCTCCCTTGACGACTCCTTCGTCGTCATGATCATGATCAAAAACCTCAGCTACGCGCTCCTCTATCTGCTCAATCACATGATACAAAAGCCCGACGGAGCGGGCCATGCCCATCCGGCACGTGTCTTCGCCCACGGCGGCCTCGATCTGCCCCGCGCCGCCGTTCTCGGTGAGGTCCTCTTCGAATGTGCGGCAGAGGGACTTGAGCGGTGCGAGGAATTTGGTCTGGAAGGAACGGAGGGTCTTTCCTAGTTCGAGCTGCTTGCATAGTTGCGGAGATGATAGGAGGATGTAGTACAGACTCAGGGCTGCGTGGATTGGTGTCGCGAGAAGCTGCGAGAACCGCACCCATGACACGACGATGCTGGACGATGACGGGTCCAGAGATGAAAGTTCCGTGGAGTTGAACAGTAGCGGGAAAAGAACGGAGAAGTAATGTGGATCGACGAAGATGTTGGTAGACACAGTAGCAGTATCTTTTTCAGCTTCAACCTGCGTCGCCAGAATTTCGTCTTTCAGCCATCCGATCGCGCTCTCCCTGGCATATAGTAAATCCTCGCTCTCCAACACTTTCCTTATCAGTTTGAAACGAGCAATCTGCGACGGATGACTGCGAACAACCGTCGACGGGATCCTCCGCAGACTGTTGTAGCTCTGACGGGAACTGCAGGCCGTGAGGGCCAATACAAAGTCTTCATACTGCCGATCATCGACCGGCTCCTCGATTTGCTCGCGGATAGAGATCACCGTCAGGGCGAGCAGGGCGTCCTGCAGAGCCTGGGGCTGCTCCAGCGCTGCACCGCTGTGAGCGTCGATGAAATTGGAAAATATCACCGCCAGGTCCGGGTATATCGGGATGCGGACGTTTTCTTGTCCTGAGAAGAGGACGGTCGTCGAAAACCGAGCTGCTAATAGCAATAGAGAACCGTGCCTTTCCAGCGGAATCCCCTCTGGTGACTTTGGGAGTTCTTCAAAATCTAAAGGAGGTGGCTGCTTCTCAGCAGGTGCGGACACAATCCGAAGCAATTCTCCGTCATTCAGACCGAAATCTCGGGATAGTGCCTTACGGTCATCAATCAGCACAGCACAAATGACAGTTACCATCTTGGCCATACCGTAATCTTTCCAATAATCATATCTCTTTCCTTCAGGTGCTCCGTAGCTGCGTGAATGTGGGTCTTGGATAAGCCTGTCGTCGTTCGGGCTTCTTCAGGGCGGAGCTTTTCTTGCAATCGCAACGCTAAGGACATTCCCGACTCGGTCGGGCTGGCGACACTCAACATGTACGACTTCAACACCTCGATGAGGCCAAACTGGAGAAGCTTCCGCACGAGCACCTGGTCATTAGACGATGTAGATTGAGTCTCCGCTTCAGGGTCAGGAGCAGAAGCCTCCGAGACTCGAACGACAGATGACTGACTGCTTCCACGGGGTGGTAAAGCCGGTCGTTTCGTTGGCGACAGGTCTCGGAGGAATTCCAAGAAGGCAGTGGTCGTCTCATTCGTCGGCATCGAGGTATAGGCCTCCAATGCGGCTTGCAGCGACGTAGCAATGAATCGGCTGGGATATTTGGTTTTGATGCGCGCGTGAAGCACCGAGAGCATTGCGACGAGGCAGTTGAATTGAAGCACATGGCGCGGAACTGGTCTCTTTCCGTCTGCTGATTCTTTGTTAATGTCAATATCCCCGACCTTTTCCTCCAATGTTTTCGCATCTTGTGATTCCTCCTCCTCTTCTTCCTCCTCCTCCTGAGGCTCCAGTTTCATCAGCGCATCAGACACTCGTAAGATGACTTCGCGGGGATTCCCCAGCCGCGCAACATCCTGAAGGCATTCCTGAGACTGTGGAAGCATAGGAAGCAGGAGCTGAACAAGGTCCCATCCAATGTTCGTAGTAAGGGTCTCATCTTGCAATAATCGGTGGAGAGTCGGCAATCGCGCGGGGGTCAACTGGTACTCCAGCAGAGTCAGGTAGGTCAGGTAGTCGGTGGCTGGAGGAAGTGCCTTGACCAAGGGATCCTCTTCGTCGGCCATGGTTTTGGCCTAAGATTCGAGCGGAATCTGGCTTTGATTGTCAGGAGTATAGTGTATGGCAGCTGAAGATGCCCCGCGGGGAAAATTACACATGACATCAGTGGCAGAATACGACCGCCCGGGAAGATAACCCTCGTCCAGTTCAAGTAGAAGACTACTCGCGATGGATGAATTCTAATTATCTGCAATCTTATGGCTACTATTATGCCTGGAGAAAATGACAATGGTTGATTTCCAAGCCCTCAAGAGTAGACCTGGTCCAGCCAGATCCATTGCGCTCAGGACAGAACTATCTATCTGCGCAGCATATCGGTCGATGGATAGTTCGCAGCTTAAGAAAAACATCCAAGATTACCATGGCAAGTCTTGTCGTAGATTACGGAGCACAAGTGTTCTATTAATCAAATATTTTCTCCAATGCAAAAGACAGCAGTCGATAAATAATATATACTATCTCGTGCTTATCAAGCTTATTTGTGCTGTACAGTACAAGTTTATCTATCGCCCCCATTCTTGGACACCCCCCATTCCTGCGTTGCAGGGGTCTGCGAGCTTTTGTTCGTCCCCGCAAAGCAGATGATCTCCTTGTCCTTTAAAGAGGCAGATAATGTGTCAGTAATCCTAAAAATGTGAATTTAAATCCTGGGACAAGTGGCTATTCTATTGAATCCTGATTCTTTGTTCCTGCAAAGTAGAGCAGATGGACATTCCTGGGCAAGATTAGATAGCTGGAGTCCTGAAACACTAGTGATCATATAGACTGACACGGCGTCTGGAACTTCCTGAAAGTGTTGAATAATGGCGGAGCAGCTTCAGGTATGCGTTTATCGTCCCTCTCGTCGATCTTCAGAAGTATCAACAATCCGCTGTCCGATCTAGGTAATAATTGTTGGTGCTGGTTTGGGCGGGCTAGGCGCTGCCATCTCGATCCTCCTGGCCGGTCACCGCGTCACGGTCCTGGAGGCAGCCCATGAGCTAGGTGAGGTACGATACCCTCTCATAAATAACGATACGCCAAGCTTATTTTCATGTCTAGATTGGAGCTGGCATCCAAATCCTGCCTAATGCCTCACGCCTCCTTCGTCACTGGGGTCTCGAAGAGCTCTGCTCCAAGTATGCCTCAACTCCCCGACGGTGCAACATGATCGGCTGGAAAGGGGATCACATCAGCTCTCTGGATTTCATCGAATCGGCGAACCGTTACGGTTCTCCTTTCTGGGACTTCCATCGCGCAGATCTGCACAACTGCCTCTACCGCCGGGCCGTGGAACTAGGCGCAAAGGTCCACACCAACAGTCGAGTCGTCAACGTTGAATACCACCAAGCCAACCCTGGCCCTGCTCAGGTCACTGTGATCCTGGCCAACGGAAAGCGTTATATGGCGGATTTGGTGGTAGGAGCCGACGGCATTGTCAGTCGCACTCGCGAATGTTTTCTCAACCGAGCAGACCCTCCCATGCCGACAGGAGATCTGGCGTACCGAGTTCTTCTCGACCTGCGACAGATTCAGCTGGATGAGGATGTGCAGAAGATGCTGGAAGAGACGGAAGTGAACTACTGGATGGGGCCTGGCGCCCATGCCGTTTGTTATCTGCTGAGGAATCGCACGTACTTAAACAGTGAGATCGTCAAGAACCCCCCTTTTCTGTCCGATGGTAAATTAACTAGCGACTCTTGCAGTGGTCCTCCTCGTACCTGATGACATACCGGATGGCGGGGCAAGAACAGTGGAAGGAAACGTCCAGGAAATGAGACAATTATTTGCAGATTGGGATCCGAGGCGGGTCATCCACTTAGTCTTCGCACCAAAGACATGAGCGATGGCTAATGGATGCCTCAAACAGAATTGGCAAAGTACTGAAGCATTGCAATTCAGTACAGAAGTGGAAGCTCTGCATCCGCCACGAACTCCCACGATGGAATCATCCTTCAGGCACGTTCACCATGCTAGGTGATGCGGTGCATGCAACACTGCCATATCTTGCTTCTGGGTACGTTGAACCCAGCCAAGAATCAAAATTAATGGTAAAGCATTTGCCTGCAGGGGCATGGATCTAACATACTCTAGTGCCGGAATGTCACTCGAAGACGGAGCAGTACTAGGTGAATGCCTGGCGCGCATTCAAAAGAAATCAGATCTTAAATTCGCCCTCACCGTGTATGAAGCATGTCGCAAGAAGAGAACATCCCGGATTGTCGAACGGGGGAATCGGTATGAACCCTTCTCTTGCCAGCGGTCATTTTCTCGCCATCATTTTCTTTAACCATGCTGACATTTGAGTCCGACAGACAACAATATCTCTACCATCTCCCTGACGGTCCCGAGCAGGAAGAACGGGATCGAATCATGCGCATGAACCCGACGCCGCCTGGAGATCCTCTGGTCTGGCGAGACCCGGAGCTGAGCCCGTGGTTGTTGGGTTATAATCACCTTGAAGACGTAAGTTCCTTCTTCTATTCATTCCCGTCTCTGTTCTTTCGAGATCTGGATGGACTGTGCATGCTGAAGACCCTGCAGGTGGACGCACATTGGTCCCGAGAGCAAAGAGTTGCTGAACAGAGTCACCTTTGACAAGTTTCAATGGATCAATTAGCTGAACAGACCCATCCTGGGGGTAGTGGTACGCATTTAGACTTTGGCACAAGAAATATCATGAGAATTGTATCCCAAATTTTCTGGCATGTCAGTCGAAGGCACTAGTAACATATTAACATATGTACGCTTCATTCTCTCTGATACAACTGGCCCGTCGTAGGGTGGTTTCTTTCACTTCTGCACTGATTGATGACATATTCGGACATTTCAATCCAAGTTCAGCATGTAGTTATACGGTTAGCGAGAACAAAGAAGCTTGTCACTGCCATAGCATTCTCATCGAAGACGATGAGGCTATCGAACCTTTTGAATGTGGCTGTCATGATTTCCTCACAATCAGGCTGCAGCGTTATCGTAGCGTCATCGACGCAGACCCTGCAAACCCACCTCTACCTGTCTTATACCATCTGCAGGGCTTCTCGTCTGAATCCCTTCTTGTTCTTCACGCATATTGGACAATGACGAGAACTAAGGCCTATCGATATCGAACTCCTACCAGTCTCGTCGTGACGAGGGGTGTTCATGACAGATAGATGAGTGTTAATGTATTCCGAGTCCAGTTTGGAATTTTCTCTTAAGAGAACATCATCTTGTTTCTGTTTCAAACAATGGCAGCCGCATTATCGATTGCTGTGATCCTTATCCCTTATCGATCTCCTAGCGGGATTTATCGGTTAAGACGCCGGCGGGTTCGCGTATTTGTTTAGAGGCGATTAGTCATGACGATCAGCGATCGCCTCATCTCCGGCTTTTCCGGCGCCCGCGCTGATTCCTATCAGCCACTTTGATTAATTAGCTAAATCACTCATCTCCCTTTCCGTTTGTCTCTGTAAGTCGAATCCCAAGTCCTGCCTGCACCACTGCAAGACAGGGCTCCTGTACTGTACATCATTTTCTTTCTCTTCTCCCTAAATCTACTGCTCTTCTTCCGTACCTGCTTAATTGGTGACCTTCCGACTTGTCGCTTGCATAATCCCCTTCGTCAACCACTGATACGCGCCCCCGTCGTCCCGACAACTCTCGAGAACGCAATCTACAGAGAGGTCGAGGTAGAGGTTGCGAGTTGTCCCTACCTGTTTCGTCAAGCTATCTATCCTTTTGAAGAAGGTCCGACGACTCGACTTCGGACCACTGTTTACTCCCACCTGCTATTAGACCATCGACATGGCCACCGAGATGCACTCCTTTTACACTCCCTCGGCACCGTCCCATATCTCTTCTCACTCGCCCCAGATCGTGGATGAGCTTCTCAGCAAGTATTCGTCTACAATGTCGACTACCAGCAGTTCGCCATCTCCCTCCACCAGCCAGCGTCGCAGCCTTTTCAAACGCTTTATCGACCGCGTCCGTCTTGAATACTATCGCTACGAGGTCACGTTCGGCGTCTACGTGATGACTCCCGGCGAGAAGTTTGTTGCCAACACCTTCGTCGTGGTGTTTTTGTCTCTTCTCATCTGGGCGTCGCTGCTTTACTTCCCACAACTTCTCTACCAGAAGCTCAGCCGCCTGGTATGGCTTCTGACCGGCCACAGCGAGGACGTGGGTGTCGTCTTCAACATGTTCGAGAAAGGCTTCCGAACGCAGTCGACTGCGCTTCCGACGAGCACCTCTATGGCTTCCTGAGCAGGTGGGCACCGCCATTCAACCTGCTCTAAGGCATTCCATCATTGTACAAAGTATACGTCACGTCTGTAATTTTATTCCTCGTTTTGATCGTTTTTGGAGTCGCTAAGGAAGGATTCCTTTTGGTTGTACGTATGTACCTCACGCCCAGACCATCCCCCTGTCTTATGGTTGCAGTGCTGATAGTGTGCCACTAGGTTTTACGATACCCAAGTCCTCCTTCGGCCAGTCGACTCGGGTTACGACGGAGTTCTCAGATTACCCGGGTGTTTTCTCTCTATATAATTATGCATAAATCTAATGACTTGACCGGGTGAGGAATGTCACCCGGCAATACTAATGCGAACATGCGAAGAGGAGGACTTAATGACGGAGCTACGCCAAGTCTGGAGTTTCATGTGGGTTAATGATCATGGAAAATCGACCGTTTCAACACATCACAGGGCCAAAGATGGAACGGTCGACTTTGGCATCTTGATGGGGATTGCGACGGCAAAGCGAGGAATTGGAGCAGGAATCCCCAGCAGTGATGCAGTGTCTGCTGGAAGTCTTGATGTTCCTATACGTTGTGTTCCTTTACCTGCAGTCGTATCCAATAATACCTTAGGTACCTAATAATATTAATACCTACTTGAAAAGCGCTTGCAGCTAGGCTATAATCAGCGAGTTCACATCCATCAAGTAGACGACGCGTCACCTACCCGGTGCTAGCGAATGGTGCAAGAACAATACATTTAGTAACCTCGACTTCATTCTTCGACTAAGTGAGAGTGGAGAAATTTGCAGTGCCAGGTGTGTTGCTGGATGCAGAGCTGAGCTGAGCACACCCCGTAAGGCGCTGACGAAACGCACTGACGATGCCGATCCGCCAGTGGGCCGCGTTGCACCGCCCGGTTTGCTTACATGGACCGATCGGTCCGTTAATTATTATTAGCAGCTCACTTAGTTATTTCGATAAATAGACCATGACTAGTTAATCTATCTGTTACTCCAACATTCTTTTGGTCCATCGACTGAGTCGAGTCCCTTATTGACCTCGATTGCAGTATTTACCGGTCATTTGCTGCTCTTCTTGTCGTTCACGTTACTGTCGCTCCCACGCGGATGGCGCTGTAACTCGGAGTGTCTCAGGTGAAAACCTCGTATTGCGCCTTGTTCTCTTTGGATATTCACAGCCATTCAACTGAAGTTGTCTTTGACGCTTCCGTTTCTCTTCCCTCTATGCAGTCACTACAGCAGCGAGATCATCATTGAATCGACCGTGTCTTTCGTTTCTCTCAGCTGCCGTCCCGTCTCTCGCTAAAATTGTCGCCTAAGATGGCAGCAAACGACTACTATAACAGCTTCAGACAAGAGTCATCTCCAGACCAGTATTCCTCTTTTCACGACGGATACCACCACCCTGTACCCACTAAACCTCTACCGCCATCGGCATACGATCCCCATAACGACCTCTATCACGACGGGCACAGCCAGGATAACCCCTACGATACCGTCGGTGGGGCAAATCACGGGGCGGATCAGTACGCAGAAGATATTCCTCTCAAACCGAATGCGCAGCAACCCCCTCAAGTGCCAGAGCCCAATTGGATGCAGCAGAACACGCACTACAGTCCAGAGGTGCCGCTGAGCCCGGAGGCGGATGGAAGGGGTAGGAGAAGACAGAGACGAGGTTTCTTCGGGAGGAAAATCGCGTGGGTGACATACTTGTTAACGCTCATCGATGTCGCGGTGTTTATTGGGGAGTTGGTGAAAAATGGTACGTGAGCAGTCCATCTAGGACATCCGTACTGGATCATATAAACTAATCATGGTCTGCAGCGCAACTGACGGGTTCCCCGTTTGAGATCCACCCGACCTTCAACCCGATGATCGGGCCTTCGCCATATGTTCAGATCAACATGGGAGCCCGATTCGTCCCTTGTATGAAGAACGTCCCCGGGATCCAAGACAGTACAGAGGTGATCTACTGGAACTGCCCAAACTCGACTTCAAGCGACACCAATGATCCCAGCAATCGTTGTACGCTCTCTGAGCTATGCGGATTTGGCGGCGTGCCCAATCCTCACCCCGGTGGATCCTTGAATGATCGCCCAGAGCCCGATCAATGGTATCGCTTCATCATCCCCATGTTTCTTCACGGCGGAATCATCCACATTGGGTTCAATATGCTTATGCAGATGACGATGGGCGCCGATATGGAACGGAACATTGGCTGGTGGCGATATGCGCTGGTGTATTTTTCTAGCGGCATCTTCGGGTTCGTGTTAGGTGGGAATTATGCTGCCCAGGGCATCACGTCAACTGGGGCGTCTGGCAGTTTGTTCGGGATCATGGCGCTCTTTCTGCTTGACCTCCTTTACACGTGGAGAGAGCGTCGCTCACCCTGGTCAGAATTCATCTTCATGATTATCGAGGTTGGCATCTCCTTTGCTCTCGGTCTCCTGCCCGGTCTGGATAATTTCTCCCACATTGGAGGATTCATCATGGGCCTGGCCATGGGTCTTTGCATGATGCGTTCTCCAAACTATATCCGGGAGCGGATCGGGCTGGCTCGAACCCCGTATGTGGTCATGAGTGGCGGTGCTGGACCCGGGCGTGCGGAAGAGGAGGACAAGGATCGATCGATCATCAGTGGTCAGCCTCTGCGCTTTTTCCAGGGCCGGAAGCCTCTGTGGTGGGCATGGTGGCTCGTCCGGGCAGGCGCTCTGGTGGCTGTTGTGATCGGGTTTATCGTCTTGGTGACGAACTTTTACAAGTATCCCGGGTCGACTTGCTCATGGTGCTACCGTTTAAGTTGCTTGGTGAGTTCTCCCAGCCTTAGTGCTTTCCTCCTGTCCCTCGCATTTGCTGACTATTGTGTCATACAGCCCATCAAAAACTGGTGCAGCCTGGGCAATCTACAGTTGACGCCATCATCTTGATCGAGATACCCCTGGAGCTGTCTGTATGTTGGTATATATATTGGTATATATATGTTTTACGTTCTGATGTTTACGAATTTTATTTCCTCTCTATGCATACCCATTTGACGTTTTACAATCCCGAGCGGGCTGAGATTGATGCCATTGATGGGCCGCAACTGTTGTTTGTTTGTTTGCTGACATTTTCGTATTATCCTGGTGGACTCGGTCTGGCAAGGCGTCGGACTGGTGACTTGTTATATAGTGGAGGAGGACGTGTCAATTTCCTTACAGCGCCATTCATCCTGTGTATGACTTCGATTCACATATTCGCTTTTCACATTTCTGGGGACCGGTTGATTATCTGCCTGACGACGGAGCCCCAGGTGGCTTATTTCGATTTTGATTCAAGAAATAACGTGAGAATTAGTCAAATTTAACGGCCAGTTATATGATGTACATACAAATACGTATTATCTTCAGTTCTAGGAAATTTACGTACACTTTGGTATCTACCACTGTATGAAGTTGACTGGCATAAACTGTGGCTGTGCAGGTCCGGCCGATCCGTGGATTCGTCAGCGCCAAGCTCCACAGCCCTACCTAATCGCTCAATCACTGATCAGCTGCCGATACTTGCGGAAGCCCTGCCTGTCTCTGCCGCTCTGCGTGTATCCTCTAGTTTGGGGTATCATCTTTGTTCTTTTGCGTGCTTTCTTGCTCTTCTCTAGACATTTTCTGTTTCCTTTCTTCTTGTTTTTCTTTTTCTCTCTTGAAATCATCGAATTCTTCATCTTGTTTCAGTCACGGCTCGTTCTGACATGCCTGCCAGCTACCACTAGCCCCCCCATTCGTAATATCAAAACGTCGGAATGATCTTGCTACCAAGAGAGACAATGACAGCTTCGTCCGTTTGAACCTTTCCAAAGCTTGTTCTTCCACACTCTGCGAGAGAAAGAAAGAAAAAAAAGTGAAAGAGAGGGTGCCGGGGAATTGAGATATGGCTACTCTTGCTCCGTCTCCCCCGGCCTCGCCGAATATGCGCAAACGACGACCGCGATGGTGGGCCCGGAAAATTGAACGGTACTGCTGTATCGCAGCAGGATACTTCCCTCTGGCGTTTGTCTATGGTCTCACGACGTGGGCTGTGTGGGTTGAGGCTGGGATTGGACTGCGGCCCACGAAGAGTCCGTGGCTTGGTATGGACCGGAGAAAGTTTGCCTTGATGGACAGAAGCTGACTCGGACGCAATTCAGGCCTGCCGAGCACAATTATTGGAATCTCGCTCTATCTCCTCCTTAATACTTCGTATACAGTCGCCGTCTTTACCGACCCCGGATCACCTCTTACTTCTAGCACTCGAAGCAGCGGTCGGGGTCAATACAGCCATCTGCCGACGGCAGAATTACCCGAATACACGTCTTACACTGTCAACTCATCCGGTGGGGCGAGATATTGCAAGAAATGCCAGTGTCCCAAGCCCGATCGGACGCATCACTGTTCAAGCTGTAAACGATGTGTGCTGAAGATGGATCACCATTGCCCGTGGCTGGCCACGTGCGTTGGGCTCCGCAATTACAAGGCGTTTCTGCTCTTCTTGATATATACCTCGATGTTCTGTTGGGTCTGCTTTGCTACAGCGGCGTTGTGGGTCTGGGATGAGGTGCTGAACGACACGCGGTACATGGACACGATGCAGCCGGTCAATGTCGTCTTGCTCGCCATTATCGGAGGCATCATTGGGTTGGTGTTAACTGGGTTTACCGCGTGGCACATCAGCCTTGCCGTTCGAGGCATGACCACGATCGAATCCCTCGAAAAGACTCGGTATCTCTCTCCGCTGCGAAAAGCGCTGGAACGCAACCGTTTTGAGACCCCTCCAACCAACGACGGTCGGGAGTCTGCGAATGATAGTTTTGGTCACCGGCTTCAGGGTTACGGACGGCAGATCCTCGAAGCTCACGCCAACGCTATTCCGGGCGTGACGCGGGCCGAGGAAGGAGAAGAACGGCCTTCTCCGTCGGTGCGCAGTCCAGTGTCTCGTCAGCAGGACGTTCTCTCTTTTCTTCAAGAAGCGAATAGAATCGGCACGCCGGCGCAACAGGCGCTGTCTCGCTCGTATGCGGAGCTGGAGAGGCAGCGAGAACGGGAACGATACCAGGAATACCTCGACTCGCAGGACAACGAGCAGATGCCGAATGCGTTCGATCTGGGGTGGCGGCGAAATCTGCGGCACTTGTTTGGCGACAATCCGTTGCTGTGGCCTCTGCCCGTCTGCACGACGATCGGCGACGGGTGGTACTGGGAGCCCAACCCTGCGTTCCTCGAAGCGCGAGAGAGGATCCGTCAGAGACGAGAGCAGGAGTGGGCGGAGTGGATGCAGCAGCAGCGACAGCAGAGCTACGAGTACTGGATGAACGGTGTCGACGAGCAGCAAATGAATAGCGCAGGCGGACCGGGCAAAGCGATCCCAACATACCATCCCCGCATGGAAGGAAGCCGACCGGGCTCGCAGCCGGCATCAATTGAACGGCCAAGCACAGGAGTGTCGATGAAGACGCTAAGACCTATGTCTCCCCGACCCCGACCTGGGGAAAGCGATTATGAAGATGACGAAGTTGACCACGACGGCTCCTCCTCACCGCGTTACGACACGAGTTCGGATGAGGAGCGAATGAAGCATCCCAGAAGCCGCAAAGGCAGCAATCCCCGGGACACGCGAAGCAAAGCTGACAGGGTTCTGGGAATCAATCGGGATCAAAGTCAAAGTACTCCAGATGAATGGCGTGACTGGGATTGATGATTCAGTCGATCCAGTTGAATTTTTATCTTATCTTACCGTTTTTGTACCTTATATCATGCATGTGGCACGTGGTTGGTAAGGGGTGGCTTGCCATGTTTATATGAGTGACGGCGTTTTTCTTTTTTTTTTTTTCGCCATTCAATTTGAGTGGCGCTGCATATATGCTCTTTTCGTCTTGTTATTTGTTTTCTCTCGATTTTTTTTTCCCTTGTTTGTCTTTTTGTAGATGAGTATGGATGAGAGGTCATGCATGCTGTTGAATTAAAAGTTGTATCTAAGACTTGTGCGGTGGGTGATTTTTATGTATGTAGCGTTCTGTAGGTACTATTAGTCAGGACGTATATTTTATTACTACTGTAAACGTTCATCAAAGCAATACTCGCAACTACCAACACTGCCCAACATTGTCTGATCTGACCAGCTCGTCATCGGCGAATTGTTCTGCTATGAAAGAAATATTAATAATAAGTCTAACTAAACATTGCCATTTCCATCAGGACTTCCCCTCACCCGGTTGAAGCGGTCGATAGGGTGACCACTGTCGGGATTTTTGCTAGCATCAAGCAAAAACAGATTCCACCAATCACGTCATCACCGGCATATTGTTGCGACGAAGACCGAAGGGAATAATGTATGGCGATGGAGGATAGTGCGATGGCAATTCTGATCCATTGCCATGTTTATATAAAGGACAGGATAATTCATTGGCAAGATGGATCTCGCTGCGTTGCTATCAATCAATTGGGAGCAACACCATCACATTACCTGCCGGAGCCGACGTTGTGCTGCTAGGCTACATAGCTAGCCATGCGGTTTCTCCTTTCTCTTCTTCTTCTACCAGCAGTGGTCCTTGGAACGCTGTTGGGAAGAACCAACGATGGCAACACCACCGAAGTGACCTGGGACCCATACAGCCTGTCCATCAACGGCAAGAGACTGTTCATCTTTTCGGGAGAATTCCACTATCAGCGACTGCCCGTCCCGGAGCTGTGGCTGGACATCTTCCAGAAGCTGAGGGCGAATGGCTTTAATGCGGTGTCTGGTGCGTGCCTTGCCCATGGAGCATTACTTGCGTCTTGCTGATGGATGAATTTCAGTCTACTTCTTCTGGAGCTTTCACAGTGCCTCGGAGGACCATTTTGATTTCGAGACCGGTGCGCATAACGTCCAGCGGCTGTTCGACTATGCAAAGCAAGCTGGTCTCTATGTGATTGCCCGGCCTGGGCCCTACTGCAATGCCGAAACGAATGCCGGAGGTTTCGCGCTCTGGGCGGCAAACGGCCAGCTGGGCAAGGAACGGACCAGCGATGAGCAATACTATAGTCGCTGGCTGCCATGGATGCAGGAAATTGGCAAGATCCTGGCGGCGAACCAGATCACCAACGGCGGGCCGGTGATTTTAGTCCAGCATGAGAACGAACTTCAGGAGACAGTGTATAGTCCTAACAACACCTTGGTCATCTACATGGAGCAGATCAAACAGGCTCTGGATGCAGCCGGAGTTGTCGTCCCAAGTACGAGCAATGAGAAGGGCATGCGCTCAGTGAGCTGGTCGACCGACTATCACGACGTCGGAGGCGCTGTGAACATCTACGGCCTTGACTCGTACCCCGGGGGCCTGTCGTGTACGGATCCCAATGCAGGGTTCAATCTCGTTCGAACCTACTACCAATGGTTCCAGAACTATTCGTTCACCCAGCCCGAGTTTCTGCCCGAGTTCGAAGGCGGCTATTTCACCAGCTGGGGTGGGGAATTCTACGACGACTGCACGCCCGTTTTGGCCCCCGAATTCGCGGACGTCTATTACAAGAATAATATCGGCTCCCGCGTCACGATGCAGAGTCTGTATATGACCTTTGGAGGCACGAACTGGGGCCACAGCGCCACGCCGGTGGTGTATACGTCGTACGATTATGACGCCCCGCTGCGTGAGACCCGCGAGATCCGGGACAAGATGAAGCAGACCAAGCTGTTGGGACTCTTTACCCGGGTGTCGTCCGACCTGCTGAAGACGGACATGATAGGGAATGGCACGGGGTACACGAGTGACGACAGCATCTACACCTGGGTGTTGCGGAACCCGGACACGCAGGCGGGGTTTTATGTTGTTGCACACGACGACAGTCCCTCGCGAGATGTGACGACGTTTGCTGTCAATGTCAATACATCTGCAGGTTCGTGACTTGGATTCGTTTTCAGAGCGGGCTGCTAACAAGAGACAACAGGAGCTGTTTCCATCCCGAACGTCCAACTTGACGGTCGACAAAGCAAGATTATCGTGACTGACTACCGGTTTGGAAAGTCGACTCTGTTGTTCTCTTCCGCGGAGATCCTTTCTTATGCAAATCTTGATGTCGATGTTCTCGTCCTGTATCTGAACGCCGGTCAAACGGGTGTCTTTGCACTGAAAGATCCTCCCCCGGGCCTGACGTTCAAAGTATACGGTAACTCCAATTTCACAGCCTCTCGATCACAGAACGAAACGACCACCTACTCGTATACCCAGGGAGAGGGCATTTCTGCAGTCAAGTTCTCGAACGGAGTGTTGATCTATCTTCTTGATAAATATACCGCGTGGAACTTCTTCGCGCCCCCGACAACTTCCAACCCTGCGGTGGATCCTGACGAACACGTTTTTGTTATCGGACCATACCTCGTCCGGCAGGCTTCTATCCAGGGCGATACGATCGAGATTGCGGGTGATAATGAGAACACTACTTCCATTGAGTGAGTCCTCCCTGTGATGGATTACATGTATGTACAGTACGTACTTATACCAGTCAGAGTCTACGCAGGCAACAAGGTTAGCAATGTCAACTGGAACGGCAAGCCGATCCCAGTCAGACGGACGCCGTATGGAAGCCTGGTCGGGCAAGCCCCTGGGGCGGAGGACGCCGTGATTTCTCTTCCCAAGCTCGGTCCTTGGAAGGCCCAGGACACAATCCCCGAGATTGACCCTGACTACGACGATTCTCGCTGGACGGTATGCAACAAGACGGTTTCGGTGAACGCGATTGCTCCCCTTTCCCTTCCCGTCCTCTACTCCGGGGACTATGGTTATCATGCGGGGGTGAAAGTGTACCGCGGACGGTTCGACGGGACAAACGTGACAGGCGCCAATATCACCGTCCAGAACGGCGTTGCAGCGGGGTGGTCAGCGTGGCTGAATGGGGAATACGTCGGAGGGTCCGTGGGCAATGTCAGCCTTGCTGCGACTTGGGCCGAGCTCCAATTCAACAAGTCGTCACTGCGAGCCAAAGACAACGTGCTTACCGTCCTGACAGACTACACCGGCCACGACGAAGACAACGTCAAACCTGCCGGCGCACAGAATCCACGGGGAATCCTCGGCGCCGTGCTCACCGGGGGAGCAGGCAACTTCACCTCCTGGAAGATCCAGGGCAACGCAGGTGGAGAAAAGAACATCGATCCGACCCGTGGGCCCATGAACGAAGGCGGCCTGTACGGCGAACGAATGGGCTGGCATCTCCCGGGGTATGAGCCTCCAGCCTCCGCTTCAGACAGCAGTCCTCTAGACGGCGTCTCGGGAGCAGGGGGACAGTTCTACATCACGACCTTCGACCTCGACATAGATGAAGACCTGGACGTCCCGCTCGGTATTCGCCTGAGCAGCGGCAGCAACAGCACCGCCCCCGCCCCTGCAGTGGTGTATCTCTTCCTCAACGGGTACCAATTCGGACACTACCTCCCTCACATCGGACCGCAGAGCGTCTTCCCCATCCCGCCGGGGATCATCAACACCAATAAACATAGTAATAAGAACACGCTGGCCCTCAGCCTCTGGGCGCTGACGGACCAGGGCGCCAAGCTGGATGCTGTCCAGCTCGTTGCGTATGGGAAGTACAGGACGGGCTTTGATTTGAGTTATGACTGGAGTTATCTCCAGCCGGGGTGGGTGGATCGGAGTGAGTATGCTTGAGGGGCGGCAGCAGCAGTAGTGGAATGATACAATAGCTATATCTGTAGGGATATATCTGTTAAATAAATAAATAAATGATGTTCGATGGAAAGACCATGTCTAAGCTATATATATACTCCGTATACTTCCATAGTTCCAACAAATCTCTTCACTTAGAGTATTGAGGAGTAGTTAAAAAAAATAAACAATAACATAATTATGAATTAATCTACTATACTCTATACCCATCATACACATAGGCAATGAGGCAAGAAGTCGCAAGTCAAGATGACTGAAAGACCGACTGACTTGTTAATCAAGTAAGAGAGAGAGAGAGAGAGAGTGTGTGTGTGTATTTGGGAAATGAAAATGAAATGAAATGAATTAATTAAAATGCTAATAGCAAAAATTTCATTTTTTCCCCTAGTCTAGGTAGCTTACTAGATTACCTAGCTAACTTGCTTGAGTAAGGTATGTAGCGTATAATTGAATGTATATTAATTACCTGCTCTATGTAGTTCTATGTACTGTACGTAGCATGTCTCTGGGAGAAAAGAAAATCCCTAATTTGAATCCGTATGATGCTGGATAGATATGATTGCCCAAGGTATGTGTATAAAGAAAAGAAAAAAGAACAAAAGGAAAAAAGAAAAGCACTAATATATGACATATATAAAGCTCATGCAATCAATCAACAATCATAGCGATGCGCTGACTCTAGATCTGTTAATAATGAAGCGGCTCATATTGTGGCAGACACTATTACTCTATGCAAGTCTGGCGTAGACTACAAAGGTCTGCCACGTGCAGACCTCCACCAGCAAAGCGATCTCGAGGCTCCAATATGACTTCGACCTCGATGATCATTTTCATTAGAGCGGATCTTTGGAATCCAGAATATCTCTCTGTTTCCAGATTCAAGCAGGAAACTTAACGGCCGTCGCTATACCAAGTCCTTGCCAGGGTCAGATTATCAGTCTAGCTTGCTCATCAAGCAAGCCATGGAGAATACAAGGACAGATAGGACAGTTCTGATCCCGTCTGGAGGGTCGAGATACCAGTCTGAATGCAATTCCCTTTGTCTATCCTTGACCGTAAACTAATATGCTGAGAGTTTAATAGTCGACTTGGTATCGACTTTCCTCTTTATTTAGGAAGGCAGCCAGGCCGGTAGCAGGGAGCACTCAGAATGGTACAAAACTAGGTACTGGTTTTGAATACAAAAATTGCCATTTTAGATTTAATGTGAATATTAATAGAATACCTAGTAATCTGAGCAGTGACGCGATTCAAGCTTCTTGCCGTGAAGGGTATAAAGGTGGCGCTGCTCCGCCAAACCTGGAAATGGAGTTTGGTGGGGGAGGAGCCTAGATGCCAGCCTGTCATTCTTGAGCCTCGACACCTTCCATAACAAATATCCCCCTTCAGTTCTGAACAATGACCTGCTTTGAGAATCTACAAGTTGATCTCCCTTGAGCGATCTTTCTCCGATCGTGTGATCTACCTGTCCGATTGAATCCGTCTTCCCCGTGCATCTCCTCTCTTCGTTCCCAACCGGCACCGCCGCCACTACTCCGTACACTGCACTGCACCGCACCCTTCTATTCTAATCTGATCGCGTTGGAGGATTATCTGGTGTAGCATTGCGCTGGCTAGCAATCGACTACGATCTCACGCGATCCGATATCGATCGATCGATCGACAGATTGATAACCTAATTGCTTCATCATGTCCCCCACCATCCGCCGCCTCATGAAAGAGGCCGCCGAGCTCTCCGCCTCGTCGCCATCGACATCACCGCATTTCTGCGCCCATCCCGTCTCCGACTCGAACCTCTTCGACTGGCACTTCACCATGGCGGGGCCGCCAGCCCCGTCGCCATACGCGGGGGGCATCTACCACGGCCGCATCGTCCTGCCACCGCAGTACCCGCTGCGCCCGCCGTCCTTCCGCTTCCTGACCCCGTCCGGCCGGTTTGAGGTCAATCGCGAGATCTGTCTCAGCATCAGCGGCCACCATGAGGAGACGTGGCAGCCGGCGTGGGGGATCCGGACCGCGCTGACCGCCATCCGGAGCTTCATGGACGGCGACGCCAAGGGCCAGCTGGGCGGGCTGGATGCGACGGACGAGGTGCGGCGGATGTGGGCGGAGAAGAGCCGCTCGTGGCGCTGCGACGTGTGCTCGGGGGGGAAGACAAATGAGGAGATTCTGAGGGAGTGGCGGGAGGTGTGTCTGCAGAAGGGGATTGCGGTGGATGAGGAGGGGAGAGAGTTTGTCCCGGAAGAGTTGAAGATGCATTATAAGAAGCAGTCGCAAAACACTACAACTGAGGAGAAAGGGCAAGACGACGCGCCGACATCAACCTCCAGACCGATCGAGACAGCTTCGACGGAGACGAAACAGTCGATAGAACAGGAACCTCTTCAGAATCGACAAGATGCAACGGCGGCATCTTCTACCACATCCTCCTCTTCCCACCACGCCTCATCCAGTACTACCCTCGTGTCTACATCCACGAGACCAACCCCTACCACCACGACAACAACCACGACAACAACCATCCAACATCAACCGCGTGCTCCTACTTCCTCCTCCTCCTCCGACGGACCCTGGCTCGACCGCGCCATCGTCGGCGTCCTGATCGCATTGATCTTTATGATCTTGCGGAAGATTGCCAATACGGAGCCTATATAACAAGCAACAATGGGCAATAAGGAGGAACTTCTTCTGGCTAAAGCTTTGGGTTTTGAGCCTCCCTTTCATTCTGTTTTTTTTTTCTATTCTGTCCTGTTCTGTTTTGCTCTACCTGTCGTCTAGTCTGATCTCGTTTCGTTTATACCCCATACCCATGTAGTTAGTTCGTCAGTCACTTCATCAGTTAGTTGTCATGTCCGCTACGATATGTCATGCCATGACATCATCATTGTTGCTTTTGTGTGTGTTGCCTTTTTTTTTTGACCTGCGCTGACCTTACCTTCTTACCTTACTGGCGTTGGGCGAGCGAATCATCTGATGTTGACAATATCAGGATATGTTTTGGCAAATGGATATTAATATTGATATTGAGACCAGGATAGCATAGCATGTACCGAGACGAATGAAATCGACCGATATCAATTGATTGGCCTTTTATTTACAATTCAATTTACAGAATTGTAAAATCGAGAGAGAAAATCGATATAAGTAAACTATCTGCCCATCTACTATATCTATGAGCACCAAAAACGAAAAGATCGCCCAATTGATAATATTACACCACCGCCAACGCTGATGAGATGCTAGATTCATCGATTGTATGTACATGTACAGTAAACAAAAAAAAGGAAGAAGAAGAAGAAGACAATGAATCATGCTGGGAAAGAAAATAGAAACCTCAGCCTCAGCTGCGTTGAGTGTGAACCGACCGCAAATGAAATGCAAGAAATGCCTCGCCTCCTGGATGCAAAACTTCCCTCCCTATTCCCTGACCAACTGACCAAACTTGGATCCAGATCAAAACAAACCAACAGACTCCACATACATGCAAGAAAAAAGAAAGAAAGAAAGAAAAAGGAAAAGAAAGGAAAAAAAGAAAGAAAGAAAGAAAGGTACAGTAAGTACATCCGTATTGTACAGTACATGCAATCAAAAAGTGAACCGCCTGTTAGGGAAAACAAATAGCCTCAAATCCAACCGTCATCGTCATCATCTCGTCAAAATCATACAACTAACCACCACCATTCTTTGACTACCCATCCATGCTGACTCTGATGCTGCTGCTGCTGCTCAGGCAACCGCGTGGCTACACCAACTCTTGCCAGCCACTCCAGCACCAGCTCAACCTCCCACGTCCCCATCGACGGCTTGACCATACTCGCAATCGCTGCGGCATCGATACACGGCCGGATGGCGACAATCCCCACGACGGCAGCCACCGCCTGGTCCCACATCGCCTTGACCAGGTTGCCGTTCACATCGAACCAGAGAGGAACTTTCCCAGGAAGCGTCGTCGACGGCGGAGGAACAGGCGCCAATGGAGTGGGCAGATCCATCTCCCCCCGTGGCGGCGGAACGGAGCAGACCTTGTCCCAGACTGGATTGCCATACACATACGCGCCGCGCACAGGTCGCACGTGCACAGTGAAGCGGAACTTGTCTTTGGCGATCACTCGCGTCTCGTATCCTCCATCGGTCAACCCGTACATCTCCCGCGGCGGATCATACGCTTTGAGGACAACCTGCCGTTCAGCCGCCAGGTTGATGATCGCCAAGATATCCCCGTCTTGTGCATTGTATCTGACTTCGGAAAATCCCTGCTGGCGGAATTCTTCGTCTAACACCTCCGTTTTGAAACTTGCTGCGCGCTTCAGGATAGGAGCGTCAATGGCACGCTTCCGCCCCAACGACGCATAGAAGACCTCGGTCAGGTTGAAGTTGCGGCCAGGCGTGGTGCGGCCGCGGTTACTTGCCGCTATGACTCGTTCAGTGACCAACGATTGCAACGCTTCGTCAATCAGCGGCGGTGCAAATCGTGACAACGACCGTCTGGCATCGGCAGAGTCGTAGGTTTCCTCCCCAGCGACGACGTTGGCACGAATCCAGGTCTTTGCCGTTTCAAGACGAGAAAGCTCGGCTTGCTTCTGTTTCTGCAAACTGCCCTTGGGCTTTTCCTCTTTCAGAGGGATCGCAAACGGCACACCGGCATAAAGGGATCGTTTCCTGCCGAGCGTGGCGACCGGATTGTTGGTATAAAGCTGATCGAGAGACGAATCCGGGGGCTCCACGCGAAGCTCAAAGAGATCATCGAACTGTTCTCTTGTTGCAGGCAGATCAGGCACTCTCTGTGAGATAGGAATATCGACCTGAGAGTCTGCCCACTCCACAATCTTTCCCCAATCATAGCCTTCCAGATTGTTGTAATCGATCCGAGGCACTTCATCTCTCTCATACGCTTCGATGAACCGTTCCTGGAAGTCACTCTGCATCTTCGCCATCTGCAGCCTGTTTCGACTCAGAACGGCTTTTCCTCGATCGTAGATAAATTTCGGGTCATGTTCTGGGAAGGCTTTCGCAACAAGGTTCCAGTCAACCATTTTGCCCTCCAGACCTCCTGCCAGCGTCCTAACAACCACAATCGCGTTCATGAGCTTGCGAACCAAAGCCTCAGGCATGGTCCTAGCAAACCGATTTCGCCGAAGGACCTGACGACGCACTGGTCGAGCTGGAGGTTGATCAGCAGCCAAGGCCTCATTCGCTTCCGTCGGCGGTTCTACACGCGGGGATAATAGCACAGGAGTTTGCACAATGCTTGATGGGACGGCCACTTCGCTTGGTGGAAGAGCAGCCACCATAGCACGAAAGGCCTGGCGCGTGACCTTCGGTTGAGGTGCTGCTACCGGCAGTGGAGCAGGCTCATCGACGTCAAACCGAATGCCTCCCTCGATAGGAGCCGTCTCGAAAGGCCCCGGCATCGTCTGGTTGATATACACAAGCTCCTTGTTCTTGACATCGAACAGTGCCGCATTCTGAATCTCCCACCTAGAGATCACGTCGTTGTCCGCAAAGAACTTGCTGGAGCGTGGATCAAAAACTGCCGCGGAGACAGTCTTAGGCGGCTTGGCTTGGTTGAAAATCTCAGTAAGAGATTGAGGCAGAGCAGCCGTTTGTTTCTTTGCCGGCGGCTCTGGCTTTCGGTACGCCGGAACACCTGCATCGCTCGCAAATGTTCCGGTTGGAGCGTGAAAGCGCTGAACGGGATTCATGAGCATGGCGTACGGTGCCATTGTCGAAATTGGATGCGCCCGTTTTATCCTGCCAATAGTAGCCATAGGGCCCTCCTTAGCTATGCCGATAGGAATCTGGTCCTGCTGTCTGGCTGGGGCTGGGGCAAGTTTGCGTAGGGGTCGTGGTGGACCTGCCCTGGCAGCTGGCGCTGGCCTCGAGATGGATGTCAAGCCTTCTGCTGAAGGATCTTGGGCAGATGGACGCTGGATCTTCATAAGACGAACAGGCTTACGACGCCCATCAGGGGTCTCCGCTCCGATTGCCTGCAAAAGGCGCCTTTGAATGCTCTGTCCTTTCCTCTTTTCCTGAGCCACAACAAACGCTGGTTTCTGGTGAAGCTGCACTGTAACACCTGGCTCAAAAGGCAGCTTGGCCATGCTCCCAAATGTCCGACTTGGGGCACCTCTGCTACTCTTTGAGATTCGTGGGTCAACCTCCGGACCAGGGGGAATGTAAAATCGCGCCTCGCTTGTAAGCATCTTGTGCTGCAAGTCTTTCACTATAGGATCATTGGGCGAGATTTCCGGCTTTGTAATGATGCTCTTGGTAACCATCACGCCTTTGCTGTCTTTACCGCTGAAAGTCAGCTGGCGCAGCTTGCCTGCGTCAATCAGATGCTTGGCCGTTGATCGAACAGTACGGAAATCAGGCTTCTCGGTGTATTTGGTCTTCATCCATGCTGTCACAAAGGGATACCATAGTTCGGTGCCAAAAGGGAATGCTCCACCGCTCTTTTCCACGACATCCATGATGATCTTTCTTCTCAGAACAGCCACTGAGCCTCCTTTCTCTCCCCGTGTCTTCTTTTTCCGGCCCCCTGGGGTCTGCGAGGCTTCGCGAGAGGGTACATCAGTCCGGATTTTGGTGGAGATTACACTCGGGGTCTCCTCCTTTGCAGCTTTTGCAACATCATCACGAATGGCAGCCGTCATCTCGTTTGGAGGAAGCACATTAGTCTCGGCCGTGACGATGCGCTCTGAATCAACAGGAGGCGCACTTTCCAAGACTCCCTCTGCATGCGTCCCCGTAATTTCATTCGGAGGATCGTGTTGTGCTTTTCTGCCCCTCTTCCGACTCGCATCGTCGAGAGGTAATCTCTTTGGCGACCGGTCTACTTCAGTTGTGGTAGAGTCTTGGATTTCCACGACATCGACATCTTCCTGAAGGGCTCTCTTACCGTGTATGGCTGATTTCGGGGTAGAATCATCCGGACCGATGTCCTCTGCAAGGATATTTGGCTCACCACCAGGCATCCCCGCGTTTTGCTCGGTCACGCTTTTCTCGCCATCAATGCGTTGTCTCTTTAGTGGCGGGCCCGGGCCTACTTCCGTCAAGGTAGTCGAGTCTTCTGCAACGTCGCCATCTTCCTGGTGGGCTCTCTTGCCACTTCTGACAGAAGGGCGCAACATCTGGTCATTGATGATAGGCGCAGGAGATGGGGTTTCAGCGGCCACCGTTTCGCGGTCAGGCATACCCTCGGCTGCTTCCTCGACGAACCACGAGAATGACCGCAACTTCGGCGACTTGAATATAGCGATGCGACTAATCTTAGGTCGACCCTGCCTTTGGCCTGCCGGCCTTCGTTTTCCGCGAGGGGTTATGTAGACACCAGGACCGGGACGCTCAATCAAGAAGATATTGTATTCAGTCCACGTTTCATCCAAGCCGAGAGCCTCAAGTTTTTCCTTCTCAGACATCCCTTTGAATCGCTCTGGGTCATTTTTAGAAAGTCGTTGCCTTTTGAAGGCTGTCGCAGGGTCTTCGTCGAGGACATCATCGAGTTCGAAATAAGTTGGAGCGCGTTTCGCAGGCACAAGTGGAATAGCGTCTTGATGCGGTGACGCTGGTTTGTTAGGCGTACCCTTCGGCCGTCCAAACACCCTGGTAGGCCCTGCGACACGCCTCAAGGCTGCCGGTGGGATACTGTCTTTGCGACTTCGAACAGCTAGAGAAAAGGTTAGCTCAGTCGTATGATTTGATTCTTGAGAGGGACAACTTACTGAAACTACCCCCCGGCAGCAACACCGCCACGGGATCGCTGCTTGATAGAATGTAATCCGCTGGCTTGGCTGCAGCCACACACTCCCGAAGCGTGGCATCACCCTTCTTGACGAAATCGGCTGACGGATCTATCGGATGCAAGCCACGTTCGTCAAGCTCAGGAACAACATCGACAGGTGGCACCGTGATCTTCTCGCTTTTAGCATCTTTCGGAACAAACTCGACCGCTTCCCAGCTGGCAGCACCGGAGTCTACCAACTTTTTGAAGTTCTTGGCGGAATAATGCACGTAGTGGGTAACTGTCTTGCTAAGAGCAGTGTCCCGAACAAGAGCGAGGTGCCGAAGATGCGGTGGTTGAGAAACCTGCCAGCATTCGACCAGACGACTCAACGTGTTCTCCAAGGGGCGGCGAAAGAAGCCCCCAAAGCCGACCCTAATGGTATCTGCGTTTGTCCTTCCCGTAGTACCAGCGCTGTCGATGACGTCGAAGATGAGATTATGGATGTTTCGATCCGGAGTCCATCGTGGTAGTACTCGTCCACCCTCATCCACGACCTCTTCCTTGACCACGAGCGGTCCACCGGCGTTCGTGGCTGACGGTCCCTGTCTTGTCGTGTCGGCATCGACATCATCGTCAAGCTCAGCATTTTTATCATTCTCCTGCTCCAGATTGGAAAATAAGACTTTGCTGTCCTCGTGGAACAGCTGGAGATCCCGCTCAGTCGGCTCACGAATCAACATAACGCAAGGGTGCAACGCCTTCATGGTTTCTTGATACTGAGACTGGGCCTTTACCCGCTTGACACAGCCGATGCGCTCGAATTTCCGGAGAGCTCTCGAGAGAATCCTCCATCGCCAGCCGTCGGCAAAACCCAGAATTCTCTTAAGATCATTGCGCGCGATGATCTTATATTCCTTCAAGATCTCGAAAAGCTTGTCGATGAAGACTTTAAAGTCGATGATGTCGCCCGCCTCGTGCTTTGGTCTCGGACCGCGGTCTGCGGGCGTTTCGGTGGTGCTGAAAGTTGGGGTTTCTGGGACGAATTTCCGCAACGTACATAAGCTGGTTCGCGATGCCTTCACTTGGACGGCGCGCTTTTCAATGTAGCCTTTCTGCTGCAACGCGTCTGTCCTCTTTGGAACCGATCGTTTGTCCTGGCCGCTCACTTTCACCAGTTCCGTTTGAACTATGCCTTGGGATTTGCGAGACGCAATGATCGACAACAGAGCAAATTCCATAGGCAGCACTCTAGATTCGTCTGGTTCATGGCCCGTAATCGCCAACCAAGTTCTTTCCTCAGAAACGAAGACTCGAGGTGAAGCGGTTTGACTAAGGGGCGGCTTGGTTTCGCCCGCAGGAGCGTTGGCAGACTCAGCTTGCTGAGCGCTTAGCGCCTCAGCAAGAGTAAGTCCATTTCCTTCTTTATTTTTTCCGACGGACACTTCCGGGTGCCTCGTCAACCAGGTCCAGACTCTCTCCTGGAATCCACGGTCGATGAGAGGTTTCCTATTGGACCTTGCATGAATTCCACCTTGTGGCGGGGTGTTGTAGAAAGCATCGATAAACGATAAGATTTCCGCAGGAGATGCACCTGTATTTGTTTAGCGCATGTCACACAAAACATGGCGGAGAAAAAAAAATACTCGATGCAAACAGGTTCCTTTTTATCAAAAACAATAAGGGAAAATAATATCAAATCCCATTCAACAATAACATGGTACAGCAAACAATGCGAATTATGATAATATGTCGAAGAATACGTCAAATTACATGATCAAGAAGTTCAGTACACAAGAGTAACAGACAAGATAAATTGTAGAAGGACAACAAGATAAGATGAATCATTTTGTCGGAGAGAAATAAACGTCACGGGACGAAATCCAAGACCTAAAACGCAGGAATTAACCAGAGGGGCAAAAAAAAAAGAAATCGGACCTACCCTGGTCACCACAGAGCGCAATCTCCGCTAGTAGAAAATCGATAAGATCGCGAAAGCTCGGAGCCATCGTCCCCTTTCCATTTCCGGTCCCACAAACCGGCCAGATTGGATTGTTCCTTCTTGATTCTAGGTGGTGAGCATGGAGGTGGTGATTTTCTGATGGCGACAAGGACGCGATTCGAACGCAGGACAGTTTGAGCTCCGTCGAGGGACAGAAAGAGGGAAAAAAAGGCGGGACACCTCAGGTGGCGGGATGCCAGGCAAGATCAGGTTTAGCGGTGGCGCGAACGTGAAGGTGACGCTCTGTGGAAGGTGGCAAGGAGAGATGTCACGTGGGGTGAAGAGGTTAAGTGAAGTGGAAGACTGCAAGAGGGACGGATGACAAGGCTAAGATGGGCTCTAATGCCACCTACCTAATTTGGTATGTACAAGTCACGTGATTTGGCTCGCTTTGTCGAGATCTTGGTCAAATGCTCAGCATGCAGTCTATCACTTGCAGAGAATGTTCTATTATGTGGTATGATGTGCATTGTGTGCTATTCTTTTTTTTTTAACTCTTTCTATGCACTGTCTTATTCTTACCGTGACCATTCACTAGAGACTTTTTGTTGGTATGCCATGATTGTATACTGTCACATGCAACAGTGAATGTCACCTTTTAGGGAACGTCTCACGACCCAATCATAGGTAAAAACTAGGAGGGTACATCTACTCTCACTGGCTGCTTAACTTCGAATTGGGAATTGGTCATATAACCAGCGGAGGCCTTGACTATATCCATCACTGTTTGGAGCTCCTCGTCGGTTCGCGGCGCGTAGAGGAGAATGTACTCTTTAGGGAGTCTCCAGCCAAATACGTGCTTGGTCATCTCGACTCCATCCAATGGATGCCGCTGGCCCCAACCCATCTCGATCACTTTCTTACCTACACCCGTGTCAGTCAAACACTGCGTCTCGTTCACGTCCGGTCAACTTGGATTACAATCTTGAGGTGCCAACACCGCATGCACTGTGTGGTCGCCGGTGGCATGGATATGACAAACTTCCCGAAACATTTCCTGTGCGATCGGCGACGCCGCGACATCATCAGCGAGGAAGATGCTCTGAGTCGACTTCCCTTCATGAAGGGAGGGCTTGAACTGAAGTAGACTGGGGTGGTCGTTGACTAATTTGGCGAATGCTTCGGCGAGTCTCTATAGAAGTGGTCAGCCAGCCAGCAATCGCTGTATCTGCCAGGAGAATAGAACATGCCAGCCGGATATCCACCGGAGAGTATTGGTCCAGCTGACGCTGGGGCATGGGATGTGGTCCTAATCGCGGTCGTGGACCACGTTCACGTTTTGGCGAGTCTTGTGGCAGCCAGCTCCTCTTGTCCGGATTGCTGTCGTACACGTCAGTGCTGAAGACGTCCGTTCCGAGTGGTCGCATGAGAGCACTGGAAATGAACCAGCCTCGCACACTGCACGGGAGTTCGCTGGGACCGTAGGCCATGTAAGTTCTGTAGTCCCTCCATACGGCCCGCAGGACGCTGAGAAGGCCGACTCCCCCAAGGGAGAGTGCTAGGAGCACTCGGGGATCCAGCTGTCTCAGACGGTTGGCGGTAGGGAACCATTTGTGCCAGTCAAAGGGGATGACGGACGACATAACGAGGGGGCTTCCAGCAGAGAGCTGCAGGAGAGATCGAAGCCTCACAGACAGCAGGCATCAGAAGCAAATCCTCTTGCAGCTGCATTTTTGAGATGCAGCTTGGGTACTTCGATTTGCAGGACCCTGCATTCCTGGAGAACTGAGCTCATGATTGCAAAATCATGGCTGCTTTGTACTGCGCTCAGGAGATGGAATTAACAATCTCAAACGCATGCCCATTAGTTCCTTCTCACGAGCAGCGCAGACGGAATCTAGGCCGATTGGCGACTACTTTGATGACACATCCTCCTTGAACCATCATCATCTGCTGTCAGGTACGACATTAGCTCAAGAGAGTTCATTGAAAAGGGCTCATTCCTCGGATGTTGTGATGAGCGGTCGATACCGATTGGGAGAGGAAAGCATCGGCAGTGGGTGGGACTGTATACAATTGATTGTCTGGAGTAGCCTATCAAACCTCGCGTATATTGTATCCGGCAGGATCCTATTCCATAGTTCTTTCCGAGGTCAAATATCATAACTGGCTTGGAATCAATCTCGTAATCACACCGGAACGGAACTCCACCATATCCCCGTTGCCGTTCCATCGCCAGGTACGTTTCTCTATCCAAACAGCACGGATTACCTACCCAGATAAAGTTTGATCAGTTGTTGCAGGCTCCTGCGCCAAGCCCGGCGACATCCGGCGTCTCATACGTTGAAGCGAAGAACCAGGTCATGCGACAGGGATTCCGAGAAATTGATTGGGACGAGGGATCTTCGGAGATAACCCATGTTACGAAGACAGATCAATATAGAAATACAGACAAGGGTGCTCGTTAACTCATGTGGATGCATGAAGCCAAGACATTATATAGACCACCTGGGACATAAAAGGAGCGACTGATCTGCCTGCTCCGAGGTAGATCATCATTGTTGTTCGGTGGTTAGTAATACGCAATTTCTGTGTTATTGCTCAGCGGAATATCCGGGTTATGCAGGAATCATGAAGGATGCCTGTGACAGCGTACGTGGGCTGGCGGGGTGGCAGCTTCCCAAGCAAGTATGGAGGGGACGATCAAGTGTGACACTCTGGAGGGAAAGTGCGACTGGCTGCTATTCTTGTGAATGGACAATCCAGGGACCAGATGGCCGGCACGGGTCCATTCTCGAATAAGGAAAGCGCGAATGCTCGTGATGTCAGCTCGGAGCCGGCCTTACGTCAGGCCCCGATCAGCCGGTCCCGGCTTGGCGCATGCCCGGTCTGCCGGTTGGCTGGCAGCGCAGATGCCGCGTGTCGGCCGCATGCATGGGACTTAGAAGTAATTTATGCCTTTTATTCTTGCGCTGCAAGCATAATTGCTGCCCTGCGGTCATCCTCCTCCTCTGAATTGACGGGAGCGGTTGTGTCTCTCTTTAGACGACAATTGATGAATGGACCCAACTTGACACACCATGCCTAGAGATATCTAGATATAGGATCCTCTGATACTGCCGCCGCCGCCACCACCGCCGCTGTTGTGCCATGGAAGACCCTGCGGTGCCTGCGACGGAGGGGCCTCCTCCGCTGCCTTACTCTCTCCACGAGCGGAAATTGTCCATCGCCTTCTTCTGGACGCTGTTCTTCATCGACACGCTGGTTCAGCCCCTGGTGCTCTATTATGCGCTCCGATATGGCACCGATTTGTCGCTAAATATGGGTACGTCAGTTGACTTGCCACAGGACGTCTTAAGGCAACTTCTGACGGTTGTAGTGTTTACTGTCAGTACGGCGGCATTAGGGGGTGTCTCAGTCTTCGAATACTTCTATCGATTATACAACCTGTTCCGGAAGAACTCGCGCGCGAGGCCGCTGAATGCGCGAAAGTCATGGGTGAGTTGGAGGGATGGAATCATGATAGGAATACGGACTGATCAGTCCTAGCTGGACTTTTTCCAGATCAATTTTACCATTGTGTGGATGATCCTGGCGGCCGAGTTGATAGTGTGAGTTCATACAACGGAGCCAACAAGCGCTGTCATCAGAATGGCTGACAGTTGGTTTCCCTTCTAGTGGAACGGTCCATCCAGTACCCCATGGTAAGCTAGGTTCTACATCGTCACCAGCGAATGATCTCGTCTAATTCTTGTCTTCCTCTCCAGTCCGTCTTCTTGCCATGCCCCTCCCCACGGTCATGTTCTATTTCGGTGGGGTACATCTGTCGCTGGATATCCTCCGCATGTGCGGAGTTAAGGCGCCGTTTCGGATTTCCTCCACGCCCCGGGGCTCCACGATGCCAACAGCGCTCTATGTTCTGATCGAAGATATCGTCGCGGTGGATGGTGGCGGTGGCCAGAAATACCGGTATGCCCTGCGGACGCGGTATCTGTCGAGCCCGTACTTCCGGCAGATGCTGTTCGAAATGAATTGCTTCTGGGCCGGAGGGTCACTGATTTTTGCGGGTGCCATTACGGCAATCGTCTTTACGACCCCTATAAATGTCGCATATACCGTACGTCAGCTGTCTGGGTTCTTCTCTTGTCTTTTCATCTTTCTTTCTTTTTTTTTCCCTTTTTTTTATGTATTAAAAAACTAACTTATCTAGCTTGGCTGGGCTCTTCCCTTCGGGTGGGCCGCTGTATGGACCCTCATCACGTTCCCTTGGGTCCGAGCGGAGCTCCGCCGGGAGAAAGAAACCTGGGGTCGAATCCGCCGCGGCGAGCTGTATACAGACGACATCAACGTCAACCCGCGCACTCGACTGAACTCGTTTCAAGAACGCCTATTCCCTTTCACGAGAGAAAAGCAAACCTCGCCACCTTCGTCATCGGACGGTGCCGCCGCCGGCGCAGGACGCGGAGAACCGGCGCATCATCCGGATGGTCCTGTTCCTGACCATAACAAGGAAGAACCAGACGGAGAAGTGTGATCTGTACTACAATCTGATGCAATAAATGACATGAACCGGACGAATCTGACGAGCTGCCTTTGTTATTATGTTAGGATCAAATACTATCTATCTATGAGTGTATGAACGAGTTTTTATGATAACGCAAGCACCAAGCAATGAAGCATGCAAGAAGGCATATCTTCTTCTCTTCTTCGACGTTGTCAATGTAAATACAATACCCTTACTTCCTTCTTTCTTCCTTCCGTTCTTTCCTTTTTTTTTTTCCCTTTCACCTATCCCGCAATAAACCAAACCAATCGATTATAGGGAATAGATAGATAGATAGATGACTAGATGACTGACGGAAGTTTTAGCATGGTCATAGAATACGTGTACATGGTGTCTATATTATAGTTATATATCACATATTTCTATTTCTATTCCTATTCCTACCCGAATTGGAATTAACCTTCTGACTAAATACTGTACAGAACGATCAATCTCTCCCTCTCTATCAACGAATTATGATTATACCTGAATCTCAGCAGCGAATGGCGCACTGTTAATAAACGCACACCGGCGCAAGATATCCTCCACCGCTAATACACCCGTTTTTCTTTCCCCGTGGGAATTGTTGGTAATGTGTTGAGCACCCGGTGACGGTCCCCCGATGACATAGACTGTTACCTCAGCCGGGTTCTTATTATCAGCACGTCGAGAGGAGTCGAAATCGAACGCGACAGGCCAATCCTGCAGCACGTTCGTTGTTGTCGTCGAGTGACTTGGATTCCCCGTCGCAGCGAATGCGATCCAGCTACCGGAGACTTTCTTCGCCAGCGCCTGGTCTGACGCCGTCCAGTTTAGGAGATGACCGGGATGATTATCGAAGACGTACGGCACATCAGAGATATGCGACACCCCGAACCACGTCGCGCCGAACTGGTCGAAAATGCTGCTCAGCGCCGTCTGGTTGAGATCGTACAGCCAGGCTGCCGACCCAAACTGCGTCACCGCATGCCCGAACGCGATCGACGGACAGGTGAACTGGATATCGCGCAGCATCTCCGACGCGCGGAAATACTCCCCGGACACGTTGAACCCCCTCAGCGGGGCGGGTTCAGCGGGGAAATCCCTACGAGGGTACAGCTCCAGCAGACGGGAGATGGTCTGGTTCGTGAGAGCAGGGTACGTCGAGAGCAGGACGGACGCGATGTCCTGGTCAGTCGTCACAGTCGTTGGGTTTGTTCCTGCGAAGAGGGACCCGTCGTTCTCGTTCCAGCCCATTATCACTGAGACGTTTTTGTAGAACCGGCCTGACTTGACTAGGGCGGATGGTGCGTCTGGTACGAAGGAGCCATCGACAACAGGCGCGCTGTCAGCAGTTAGCTGGTTGATCTTTTTCTTTTGCGTTTTTATTTTATTTTATTTTCCAGACTTACAACACGTGCAGTCCCAACGGGTTCACCTCTGCCTCGTATTGGATCACGACATCCAGCAACTGTTGCATGGGGATGTTTCGCAGACAGGCGAGGGTTTCCACCGAGGTGGTGTTGCTAGATGTGCAGTTTGTTCTCTGCGCAATCGCCTGGGAATGCACTGCACTGATATTGCCGGTGACTGAAGAGGAAGTCAGAAAAAAAAATCAGATAAAAATCACGGCAATCCTGAGAAGGCTGCAACTCACTCCCAAAGTTCCCAGTCGGTCCACCACTCTGCATAACCGCCTTGTTGAACGGCGCCTGGTTCTGTCCCCCGTAGGCAAGCGCATGCAAACCCACCGTCAGCGCACCCTCAGACTCTCCAAAGATGGTGATGTTATCGGGATCCCCGCCGAAGTATTCGATGTTCTCTTTGATCCATTCCAATCCGAGGCGCTGGTCGAGTAGTCCCGCGTTGAGGGAGCCTTCAGCACGTAAAGCGTCTGAGGCCGCATAGCCGAATACTGACAACATTGTTAGTGAGTAATGAAAAAGATGTCGGCAGAGTCTTAACGTACGATTCACTCGATGATTCATGGCCGCATAGATGATAGGCTGTTTGTTGGCGACCGAGTTCCGGACCAGATTGTTTGGGGAATAGAGCTGGTCATAGATCTGGCCAAAGGACGCTCCTCCTGCAGATCAAGATGTCAGTCGGTCATGAAGATCTCAATCCGTGATATCATATCATATCTAGTGTGATAAATACAACACGCACCTCCATAAATATACACCATAACTGGCAACTTCGAGCCATTGCTCACCCCCTCCGGCCTCGCAATCCGCAAGTTGAGACAATCCTCCGAGATATCGGTCACATTGGAGAAGAGCGGGAAAAACGACAGGGGCACCTTCTGCTGGGGGCACGCAGGCCCTGCGACAGTGGCATTGATCACGGTGCCGGCAGGGGGAACATACGGCGTCGGAGGCGCAAACCGTCGCGCGCCGCCGGTATCCTGCCCAAAGGGGATGTTCAGGAAGGACTCGACGCCATCGGACCCGGCAATGCCGACGTATTGCACTCCCGTTTTGGGATTCGTCACCAGGGGAGTTGGAGTTGCAGTTGATGCTTGGACAAATTGGAGGGCGGAAAGAACGGCGATGCTGGAGAGGAGCAGCATTGTGAAGACAAAAGAAAAACAAAAGAATGTTGATGTGATGAAAAAAAAGATAAGGAGACGTGGAAAACCGTCCTGACTTGCTTTTTATATTTATACCTCTCTCAATTCCTGCATGGTTGCTGGACGAGCTTAATTGGGAATTTGCTCGCAAGTGATTCTCAATACGGTAAACGTACACCACATGTACGGAGTACTGGGGGCCAAAGCTGCTACAAGTATAGAGGGCTGAGCTTGACCTGTAAGTAGATCTAGGGATTCTAAATTCGATTTTAGTTTCGTAGACAGCGAGAATGTTGGGATAAACGTGGGCTAGCCTGGTTCGAGACAGCACATCTGATAACTCGAGTTGCACGTACATACATGTACGTACATGTATTCACGGACCTTGCAAATCTCTACTCCGTAGATAGACTAGGCGTAAGTAAGCACCAATATAGTTTCGCTACAGTGTCAACACAACCTAAAGACTACGATATCCCAGAGCTAAGAATCAACCATATTGCAGAGACGATTACGAGTACGTAGTCTGAATCGACAGGTGGACTTCATTAATTAATTAACCATTTTCTCAACCCTAATTATAGTAATCATTATTACTCCTGAATAGGCACCATTGGAATATCAATGTTAGTTCTCACCTCAGAAATGCTTCAACATGCAGTGCCGTTCTAGCAGCAAGTGGACATAGATAAGATCCATAAATAAGGAAGCATGTACAGTACGGAGTAGTCAATCGCACAGCATACTGAATCAGATATAGTGTCTGATATCCTGTCTGACATGCTCAAATTAAAATTTAAAGTAATAATAATGATTCGACAGGTCTGCATGTATGTACGTAAAATAGTGGAGACTAGAGAAACAACCTTACCTTCCTAGGTAGGTAATGTCTGGAGTACTAGCTGCATCCACTTGTATAACAACTAAAGGGCTTAGCAGCAGAAGGACTGCGATATTTGACTGCAATTAGAATAAGTAATACCTACCTAGGTAGGTACATGTACATACATAATAACCCAGATCAAGATGTCAGTCAGCTTACTCAGATGCCAACTGCCATGTCAACTATTATATAATTGATGCTGAACATACAATACATACTTTGAATTCGAGCTAGAACAACGAACGCAGGCATTCACAGCTGCTGAAGACTCATGAATGTCAAGGAAGAGCATTCATTCTTTCGACTTCACTTCTCTATTTGATCCGTTTCTTTAGTCAACCCAAGGCGAAAAGTTTATGCTTGATATATTAAAGAGTATTGTTTGAATACTGCAGATAGGTAGGGAGAAAGAGCCCATTTATTAGTAGAGAAAATGTAGTATTATAGAGATTATATATACCTCTCAGTCAAAAACATTTCACCGCTCTTTCGGCAGTAATCAGGTATTCTTATAGCTTACTATTATATTATTATATAAATTTAAGTAGTCAGAGGTCCTGTAAGATAGGGGTATTACTGACCTATTTACTGATAAGCTACGCGCATGACAGATTAATTTAAACAAGAGAAAGGAGACGGTCAAAACGGCTCATTCATTGACTTAAAAGACGCCGGAAAGTAAGATTTTTTTTCTTTATAACTCTTCATGGGCTTTGTTATCTATAGATACTTGACGTATACCATTAATTTTAGTCAAGTCAAACATGCTAATCATCCATTTCCATTTCTTATGTATGTACTGTACATACATACATACATACATACATACATACATACGTATCTCGTTCCTCGGCCAACAAGCTGACAACAAGGCTGAGACTGCGGAGGTGATGGGAATTCCATCACCTGACAATGACCGTGTTCAGGTACGTACCTATCCAAGCAGACTACTCGCTGAGCCCGGTTAATGCGCACAATTCCTTTCCCCAGATGAGTTAACAAGCTTGTTCGTTGACATCCTCAATAATATTGATCATAGCATGGCCACTCTCCCTAGCCGCTCTCCCTAATCGCCTCGATACAGCCATACAACTAAGCGAGCATGCGTGCCTGCATCGACATTCAGTCTACACCTTGCCGTCGTCAGAGAGATTACAAATCCACCGAGCATCGTGATCCTGGCATATTCTGTCTGCTCCCTACCATCCATCCAAAGGGGATACCAACCAAATTTGTATTCAAGAACAACCCTTATCTTATTAATTGCAGTATTAGTATAGTCTCTTATCTTTTAATTAATAAGACTCTTACAGCTAACTACCAAAAATTAGGCTTATTATTATATAAAAAGTCCTAATCAAGGACAGTTACCCTTTAAGTATATCTAATTATCTAGCGCTAAATGAAGATACCGTTCGAATGATGAGACCGTTCTTCTTTCCACCAATCCCTAGCTAAACTAGGTACTCTATTGAGAGATTTGTATCATGCAATCATGATGTGCGGCCAATAGAGGAGGACAGTCGAATGCCAGATAAGGGCCTAGGGTCGGGCCTGTGTTCCTCACTTGTCGGCCACAAGAATCCCAGCTTCTTCATCCTTCAGAGCTAGTATCCTATCCTGATGTTCTCTCCCTCCCTCTGTGTATAACTGCTTTAGAAGGGTGACCTTATTCTGTCTTATAACCTCTGCACCTGCCAGTCATGTCGCAAGATCAACTCAAATCTTTGCCCACCGATGTTGAAGCACAATCACATAAAATAATTAACAAAAAATTATAAAGATAATAACAATAATAAATTAGCCATTATCCTTGTTCTTATTAATTACTTTATAATATATATACTTTCTAAGTTTTATTTATACCCTAGGGTATATGTAGTTTTCTATACGGGAGAAGAGATACATATTTCATCAGAAAAAGCAGATTATTTAACGACTATAAATAAAATAAATACATGACTGTAATAAATACAAAAATAAGATAGTATAATAAATAGTATACCATAATACAATAAATAGTAGTATGCGTATCCAACATCCAATCAATATCACATCCCGTCTTTGGTTTCATCTTTCATCCTTCTTTGCTTTTCTATGCCAATAATGCAATGCATCCCATGCTTGTCTTCTGTTCCCAGGTAGTAATGAACACAAGGGGAAGAAGAAGGGAAATTCAAGATCCAACCGACCAACCGTCCGTCTATCTATCAATCCATCCATCCATCCAAATGCACCGTCGATCGATCAACCGATCAATCGGAATGATGAGCCATGCATGCTTCTGGTTCGAGGCTCTTGCAGGGACACGGTATCGGAAAAACAATAACAACAATAACAACAAAAAACAAATCAAAACACTGGCTTTTCGGAACAAGAGGCCGTGACTGACGACATCTCCAAGAGAACGACCGTAGCGCCAGAATTCATGCATGCATGCATACATATACCCCAAGACAAGATGTACACCGGCTACTCCTGAACTCTCGAAAAAAGTATTAATGAAAAAAGACAAGAAAAGGACTCGATAACAAATGATACGAATGATATGCTCGAGAAGATAGACAAGTTGAGACAGATAAAGTCCCATGTTTTAGAATGTACCTAGGTAGATGACTTAAATCGCTAACCGCGATGGGGAAGGAGTTTCCGACCGAAACTGCGGAAGGCGTTCTTGCGACTGTACACGCAGTTAGCTTTCTGTACAATTATAGCCATTCCTCGACTTCTTACGAGAAAACTTACTTCTCCTCGTCCTCCTCAGCACGGCTCCGAGAACTGGTCGGACGTGGTGCTGTCAACGGCCTGGGAATAGTCTCTTCTGGATCGTGCTACAACAAAATTAGCATACCACTCTGGTACACGTATTCAAGAAAAACCAACCTCTCGAGATCGATATTCCACGCCACTTGCGGACTTGGCCTCTGATATGATGATGCTGGACTCGTGAGAACTCTGCGTGCTCGAGGTCTGGGACGTCTGAGACGTGTGGGACGTGTGGGACGTCGTCTGTGCAAGAGGATACGTGCTGGAATTGATAGACTGGTGCGTAGACGAGCCGGAGAAATCAGCAGTCGAGTCACGGCTTGCCAAACCCCGCGACGACGGATTCAGGGCAAGTTCCGAAGACGAGAGCATTTGAGACGAGGACGCCAGCTCGCGGAGGCGCTGTTGCTGCTGCTTCGTTGGTCGAGCATGCGAGAACTTGTTCCCCAGGATCGCGGGAGCATGGGAGATCAAAGCTTTGATGACATCCTTCTTGAGACGGAGAGCCAATTCCAGGTTCGACCATGTTTTGTTCCGATATTCGAGCACGGGCAGCCGGAAGACAAAATCATGGACATCTTCAATGTTGCGCTCGCCTCTGCCCTTGTAACTCAAGCAGAGGACCACGTCATTGATCTTGACGTGAGCCAGAATCATATAGTTGGACGCTCGAGACATCATCTGCGACAGATCGTCCGCCTGTTCCTTCTTGTTCGAGCCCCTAGTCAACGAAAACTTCTTGCCTTTAGACTCTTCGCCTGTATTGCCAGTGCCGGAAGACCCGTTCGTCAGGGTCTTGTCTGTCGATGACCTTGCTAGCGCCCGCAAACTGTCAACCGACTTCTTCTTTGTAGGGGCGCCTGACAACATGGACGTTGACGTTGACGTTGACATTGCCGTTGCCGGGCGATTCGAATAAATGCTTCTGTCTGATGGCGAAAGCCGGTTACTGTCCTTATTGGCGCGCGTCATAGTGAGACCCTTGAACCGGTTTGTGCGTTGTTGTTGTTGTTGCCCTGATTTGCGCTGATCCGGAAGAGATAACGTCGGCTGTAATCTCAGCTCGATCGATCCCGGCCCTGTCGATGTCTGAGAGTCTTCTCCTGAAGCGCTGTCCTGACTCTGCGGTGTCGAAACGAAATCAGTAGTCATCTCCGCGTCCGACCCTTCATCTCCGTCTAACGGCACCACCTGTTTGATCATGAACGGCGAGAAACCGCCATTCTCAAAAGCGTTTGCCCCGACTCCAGGGAATATGTATTCAAAGAGTTTCTGGCCCAACTCCCACTCAAGCTGGACCTTGAGCGGGAAGAGGCTCACCTCAAAGTCGTCCAGCACCGGAATGCCTGCGACTGCTTCTAACATGTACCATTTGACCCGAAGCATCATATCGTCCTGAGTGTCAGAGCGGCGGTTTGAATCAATGTAAGGGACGATCATCTGCGGGTAAATAGCATTCTCGAGCAGGTTCAAGGCATATAAGCGCTCGACCTCGATCAGATTATGATTGGAGCCGTCGCTATTGTCGGTGCGCTCGTATAACGCGTTTCGTAGCTGGAATTCCACCAAGGGTTCGTTTCTATCCCTCATCAGATGCCAAACAATGTCCGACGCGGACAAGCTCCAGCGCAAGACCGCGTTTGCCTTCGACATGCTGCGGTCGTCATTCTTCCTTTGAGACGTCGTGATGGCTTTCATGATAAAGAACAGCTCATCCTCGCAGTTTGTCAAGTCTCTCTCAAGCGCCAAGCGATCCTCCCAGCCTTGCCTGTCTAGGTATTTGGCCTGAACCTGGAAATAGTCTTTAATTTCCTCCAGCTGGCGAATCCGTTCTTGCAGCTTGAACACCATCTCGGGAGCACCTCTGAGATCACTGAAATCGGAAGCTAGCATTATCTTCTCCAGGCGCTCACTCCTCACCTTCTCCAAGGGCTCGCTGTAGAGTAACAGATCAAGGACAATGATATACATCGTGTAGTACTCGGTGGAATCGCAGATGGCTCTGACATCGGGAAAATCGACCCAAATCTGGTCCATCCGACCCTCGCTGTGATCAGGATGATGAACCGCCTCATCGTCGTCTCCGTCTACCTCTTCATTATATTTCAGACGAAGATTGTTATACTTGTCGTAACGCAGACTTGCAGACGTCCTCTGGATGATCCTCGAGAAGCCAAAGGGATTAAGTTCAAAATCAAACATAGCTTCCAAGGTCAGCCACGGTGGCCATGCCGATCCGGGAGGATTTCCATATTTGTTTCCAGCATAGAACTGAAGATGGGCCTTGAGATTCTTTTGCGTTGCGACAAAGAATTGCGCGCCATCCATGTCGAGGGCAAAGCGGCGCTGCACTAGACCACTAACATCATCCGTCACACGGCGTTTGTCCATGATGGACACGACTTTGAGCGTCATTCCCTTGGCAGCAACCAAGACAACAGACCGTGGATTTTTATCACTTTGCAGCTGGATCTGAGGAGCGATGAGGCGAAGATGGTAGCTATTCTGGGGCGTGAAGTCAGGAGAGAGACAGTCGCTGAAATCACCGGATTTTGGACGCGCTCGACGCTCGCCAGTACCCGCCGAGGGCGGTTCATCCGCGTTTACATATCGCTTTGCATCGTTCAACAACTGTTCGATGCGTTCCTCTACACTGTCGTCATCATCTTTCTCGTTCGAGGATTGTTCACCCGAGGTGGAGTCTGCCGAACGACCAAAGAACTCCTTGTGCTTATGTTTGTTCTTGCTCTGCTCTTCAACAATATCCGCAATAAATTTAACAGCTCGTCGCGACATGTAGTACACGAAACCGCGTCTCTGGGTGACTTGATGACCGTACCGCAAGATGATGTTTCTGAGAGAATTGTTCCATTTGACTTGTGGATTGTGAATTGTGAATCGGTTGTGGAACTCGTTAGCCAATCCATCATCGGCGGGCGCGAAGTCGCCATCCATTTCGGGCTCGTCGCCATCACTGTTAGACTCAGAGTTATCTCCAGTTCGTGACGACCGTTCGAAATCATGCTCTTCTCCTCTGGCATCAAGATGCGATCCGTCTTCGAAGGCCAGCTTTTCAAGACGGCGAAGTACGGCTCTGAGAAATTTCCGCCTTCTGGCAAGCGACTCGGCCTGCCGAAGAAGCAGATCGTGCTTGACTTTCAAGCCTGAATCATCGGTGCTTTCCTGTGCAAGCAGCTGGGCTTCGTGCTCGCTAAGAACACGTTCATGGTTCTCGGCCTGAGCGTCCAAGGTGGCAAGGCGGTCTTTGATGAGCTCCATCTGCACTCTGCGTGGATCATTGTCTTGGGCCATGACACATTCATGTGTGGGCTCATCGCCAAAAGGACTGAATCCAGTGTCTGCTGATGTCGTGTCACCATGATCTGTTTGCCGGAAGTAAGTAAAGCGGGGTGTATATGCGAGAGGTAAGATCTGGGTTTTTGGGTTTGATTCTTGCGGAAGGATCCAGTCCAACTCGACAAAATCATCCATGTCAATCCAGTTTAGGTCCTGATCAGGGATTGTGAAACGGGATAAATCAACCGATGGGACAGGTTGCTGGAATGACGAAATTATGTCATCCGTGTTGCGATCGAGATCTTCGGCAGTCGTTCCCTCGATACTGGAAGAGACAGCCCTGAAGTCGGCCGCTTCAAAGTCCAGTTCGGCACGGTTGATCCGCATTGCACTGGATTTAGTCTGTTTAAGACGGCCCTTGATCGGGTTGTTGACTTGCTCACGCCTTTGATGAACATCGAGTTTAAAGTTGGCAAGGCGAACTTTCAGACCAGTAGCAGTCACAACCTCCTCTCCATAGTCCTCCGGATCCTTATGTTTGTAGATGTGCGAAACAAAAAGAGGGGAGAGAAGTAGCTTATACTTGACAGTCGCAAGATGGCGACCAAACTTCTTGCTCGTCTTCGTGAGACCAGGCCAAAGAGGCCCCTGGCGGACAGGCAGTGACATAACTCCGGAGAAAAGGGACCACCAATTGAAGAAATGAGTGAAAACACGAGGAGTCAAATGGACCGTGTTATAATTTGTCGATGGCGGCCGCCTCGAGGAGGGTATCTCGATGTTGGTTGGAGCGCTGATAGCGAGAGACAAATGGATATGATCACTTCGAAAGCCTCTAAACGCGTCATAGTCCTGCAGTACCTATCAGCTTGACGCAGATGACCATATTAAACACGCAATGGGCCGTCTTACCTTCATCTGCGATTCATCGATATACTGGGGATTCTTAAGGACTACCTCATAGTGTGGCTTGAAGTCGGAGGATCGGCCGTGATCTACATCGCGCTCGAATACCAACCCTGCGAGCCATCGAACACTACCAGACAATTTCATCACCACCTTCTTGAACATGGCCGCATTCCTCGCACTGGTTGTGGTGAAGGATTTTGAGTCGTCGGCAGCATATTCGTACGAGGAACGTGCTTCATGACTGTAATCCGGCACAGCGAGCACGTACTCTCCGCTGGTGACGGTCATGAATTCTTTTGGATCATCGCTCGTGTGTATATCCCATTGGACATCCTTGCGCCAGCACATTACAAAGCCCGCTCCGAAGCCCGTTATAATATACGGGTCGCGAGATCCTACAACGCGATCAGCAAGAAGACGTTTGACATAAAGACAATAAATAGGTAAATCGAGGGGCATACCTTTCAGTCGCAGATGAACATCACCGTCACCTTTCCAGCGTATCCGAATCCGCGAATGGAAGCTTAGCCTTATCTTGTCCCAGAAACCAACTCGGTCGGAAGGATCAACTTCCGGCTTGGTGAATCCTTCGATAATCTTCATCATGTCCTGTATAACTGGTTGATAGGACATGCACCAGGTGATGCTGGTGGGAAGACTGGTGTTGATTTCAAAAGTCGGCTCAGAGTATGTCTTGACAGGCGCAACAGTCCGTCGAACATTAATGAACAACCCTGGTGTCGTAGAACCGTCAGGAAGGGTTGTCGGGGGAACGACGCAAATTTGAAAGTCCCGTGTGGATTCATGATTGCGAAATTCTTCAGCGATGACGAAATTCGTCTTCAATGACCAACTGGGCAGCCGAGTGGACTGGCCAGGACGCAGAGCAGGAATATGCAAGAGATCTAATGGGTAATCTCTCAAAGTGACCCGAGCTTCTCCCATATCCAGCTGGATGCTCATGGGCACGAGCAAAGAGTATTGCATATCCAATGGCATCCCCTTCCCGATGTTATGGAGGAATTGAGGGTATTCGTTCAGTGGGAAGGTGGGCTTATCAATCACGAGGTGCACGTCACTAATAAGCGCCGACATCAGACCAGGTCTATCCGGAATGGCTAAGATGGTTTCATTATCCTCGACGTCATCTGGCGGTTCATCCGCACCGGCAAAGAGATTCCTGATCTCCCGAATCGATTTGTTCTGAAATTGCATTGCCGCATCGATTTTGCTCTTCCAGCTTCGAGAGTTATACTCCTGTAATCGGCGCCAGGCCTCTGTTGCCGACACTTTTGCAGACGAAGAAATTTCAGCGTACCCTTCCGAGTCATACCGACATCGTCCTTGTCTGCCACGAGATTCGAACGATCCTCTGGGAAGTCCGCCATCTATGCTTGCGCTTCTTCTCCTGTCATCACTCCTACGGTCAAGGTCAGGGTGGCTTGACTGCGCTCGGAATCGCGGAGACGCTCGCCGTTGATCCGCTTCCTGAAGCTTCTGGGACTTCAGACGGAAAGCTTCCTCCCGCGCTAGGCGGTGCCTCTGCTCGACCAGGCCCGCGCGATAGATGCAACCGAGCTTCCATTCGAACGCATCGTCTTCGAGCTGGAACAGTAAAGCTCTGCTGCGTAACGATATCCGAGGCACTTTCTTTGGACCTTCTGGCTCTCTTTCCAAAATGTCCTCGTCCGAACGCGTCTTGAACCGGTGGTTGAGCTGTTTCACAGCTTTGACAGTGTTGATGATGTTGTCGAAGACGTGGTGCATGATCATGTCATGAGGAACGCCCAGCCGAATGAAATCTGCTGATATGTCCAGAGACCTCTCTTCTTTGAGATCACGACCTTGCATCCTCTTACTCTCTCGCAGGTCAAGTCTAACACTATTCATGCTCATCACCCGTGCCCAGATTCCTTTCAGCTTCGGCGCTTCAACATGTAGACGTGCTAGGTGACATCTCATGAAGGGAGCAGACCAACGGTGACAGCCGGCTGCCAAACCATAGATCTGTAGCATCATACGAGGGTCAGCAGGCATGATACCCTTGACCTGTACGAGACTGGCTTTGAGATCAACGGTGGTGAGCTCAGCACGTGGTTGTCGTGGTTGCGGGACCTGGAATGAAGTTTCTGTGAAATTCTTGAATTGATAGTCGGTCGTAGGTGGCACTTTCTTTTCTGCGGGAGCAGGCATAAAGGTCTCCTGAAGGACAGACGCAGCTGTCCCAAGAGAATAGTATCTGTATAGGGAGAACTCCAGATAAAGAGCTCGAATAACCGAATTGACGTGAAAGATTGGTCCCTGAAGGTCACTCTGTGTGCTCAGCGACACTTCGAACCGAGGAAGAGAAAGGAAAGACTCTGGTTCCATGTAGTCCTCGGATTCGATAGCGAAACCTTCAAGTCCACGCACGTGTATGGCCAACCTTCGGCCATCCGCGCGACCATTTTGGGATCTCCTGGGAGGCGATGTCGGCGGAAGCCGAAAAGTATGGTCATCCCCCCCGACAGTAGAATGACTTGGCGTACGCCGTTTTGGTGGGGGTTTAATTGGCTCAGTCTTCTGAGCTCGATAGTCGGCGGTCCACGATTCGAGCTGTAGCGCGATTCCACGGGTAGTTGTGGATTCGCCAGGAGCGGCACCGGCAACCTCAAAATTGAGCTCCGTTGCTTCAAACTGCACTCGGGAAAGCCAGGGCGGAAGACGTCGTAGTAGACTAGGCTTCTGTTCCACTGTCGGTATGGCGACCTTTTTCGGCTTCACGTGTGTTCGGAATTGCTCGATGACCTGTCGGATCCCCCGATTCACGTCTGCGTTGACCATGTGGACAGATAAAGAGTTCAGGGTTCCCGACACAAATACACACACCTCGGGAGTAGCAATCAGATGAACCCTGACCTCCAGTTTCTGCGTGTTCACAAGATTATGCTTGACACCGGCTGGTGTCTGATAATACAACTGATGTGAAGCAACTCGGTATGTGGATGATAAAGAGTACTGAATACCAGCTTCTGCGGAATGCGAAGATTCAATATCTAGCGATATGGAGGAGATGGAAGAGATCAACATGTTGTAGTCGCCAGCGTCAACAGCTGCGTCCTTCGGGATTGGAAGGACAAACCGCACTACCGGTTCGTGCACTGAGAGCTTGATGCTCGCTTTGGGCAGTAAGCGGGAGATGATCTGATGGTTGGCTCGTTTCTTGCCACGGTCTGAGGACGCTCTTGCCTCCGCCAAGCGCAGGATCTGCGAAACGTGGCGCGGCTCCAGGTCGAGAGAAGGAGAGGTAATCACCAGGTTGGCAAAGAGGACGTTGGTGTTGCGCTCCGCCGGGGCGTGCTCATCGGAAAAGTTGACGGTCTTGGAAGGCAGTGTCGTCTTAATTGTTGTCGTGGCCATGGGCACGTATAGGAGTCTATCCGTCGCTCCGGAACTGTCATCAAGGCTGACGGAGAGCGAAATGGCGGCAAACAGCGCTTGGTGGGCAACATCATTACGACGAAAATACATTCGGTGAGCTGGTGCATTGGGGTTCATGCGGTGTAGATCAATGCCAATTTCATGTGTGACCAGATTGAGTTGCATTTGCTTCTGGTCGACCGAGAGGGAAGGGAGTGAACGTGATACTCTGAAGAAGCTCAGAGCAACCTGAATGTCCTCTATGCCGCGTAAGATCGAGCTGACGAATTCCTTGGAATCGGCAACGGTCTGGACGATGACCTCCTCTCGCGATCCAGGCCGATCCAGCTCTTGCACAAAGTCCGCAAACGATATCTTAGCGTCGGTCTCGCGGGCCGCCTCCGCTTTGGGATTCGTCTTTTTAGACTCTCTGATCTTTTGAGACAGTATCATCAGGTCATCATAGGGGATGTGGAGTCTTCCGACTCTGACCGCGACGGAGGTATCCCTCAAGCCTTCCAAGTCTTGATACATATGGCCATGAATATTGAGCTGTAGATTATCCAGCAGTTCCATCGGTTCCCGACCATCCACTGCCAGCAGAATATTCCGGACGGTCATCATCCATTCAGCGGGCCGCAATTCAGGAGATTGATCCTTCTTGTGGCGAAAGAGCCGGCCCCTTTCGACCATCTTGCGCCTTGTGTCCACTGCTATGCTTAATGACCCAACCTGGATCTGTCCCGCATCGACAAAGTGGATGGTGGTGTTGACAGCCACCACGTCGATCATAGCCAACCAGTGGATCTGCCGATGCAGTCGCTTGATTCGATCTTTCAACCGCGTCAATGTTTTCCACGTCTCACTCCGCGGTTTGGACGAGGAGCTTTGAGTGGAGTCGGAGTTGGCATCCTGATGCGATCCATTGGGCTGCGGGGTTTGCGACGGCGAAGTACCCTTTCGAGGTGTTTTCTCGTCGCTATCTCTCAGGGTTCTGGGATCTAGGGTCACTTTGAGCTCTGTCAACCGGAGGCTGATCCATGTCGGCTGGGAGAAGGACGGCCGATGTAGTGACAACCCTAGCCCCCGGATATCAATCTGGACGCCCTCCCGGGGGGCATATGCGATCCGTCGGAGGGAGAAGTAACCGATTCGCTGAATCGAGACGCCAGTGGCAATGCGAACGATAGCGAAGACGATGAAGGAGGAGAGGTAAAGGAGTAGGATTCCCACCAAGACGGTGGTTGGGCTGTAAAAGGACATAGTGGCACTCGCTCGGCTGGGGGAAGGAACACGCCAGCTTCGCTCAGCCTAAAGACTTCGGAGAGACTGAGCATCGATTGTGTCACAGACAACGATTCAATCGATCATATGGATTCGCAACGTATCTCTGCCTGCAATGCATCTGGATCTTTGCTTCTGGTGGTAGATTCATTCCTGACGAGTCGTGAGACAGGCGGGCACAGGGCGGGCAATGTCAGAGGGATCGAGGCAGCGTGCCGGACTGCAGAGGGGTGCGATCGGGGAGTGAATGTTGTATGACTGGCATTCTCTGTGTTCAACTTCAGTGTATCTGCTCTGCGGGAGGTCCAATGTGGGCGAAGAGCCGCACAGCGACCACCAGCTGAGACAGCCAGATATGAAATAATGAAAGTTTGGGGATTCTGACGGAGGCCAATGATGCCGTTAACCGGACTGGAGGACACGAGGCCGAGCCAAGTCCTGGCTCTGCTGGGCCCTATGGGGTAAATCCTCCTAATCCTCCTAATAATCCTCCTGGACGGGTCTCTCCTGCCAATCCCGCCGCCGGAACAGCCGGCTGCTCCTTAGAACCCGCTCGACAGCTTCTTGTTTCCGCGTTCGACGGCGACTCCGTACTCCGTAATATCGCCCGAACTGTCCACACTCCAGTGTTTCCCTGGGAAGCTACAATTCACGAACTTCAGACGGTATTGTGCAGCAGTCTGTGTATCTTGTAATCCTGCCAACAACTGGAGATTACCACCACGACCGTCTTTGGCACAAACGGGAAGTCTTTGCGAATTCACTATGCCTGTGATGGCCAAGATTTACGTACGGAACCGGTGATCAATAGAGCTACTTTAGGAGGTTACTAGGTAGAGGAACCGTTCCACTCGAGTCCCGCGCAGGAGGAGAGCTGGCGGAATCCGGCATTTCATGGGCACGTGACACGACATGCTGTCTGTTTTCTACTGAATTGCTTCAGACACTGTAGAAACCAAACTCCGAAATATCACCGGTACGAAGAGTGAGGCAAGTTTTCTCTGCCAGAAACGTTCCGGACAGATGTAATTGCGTTCTGGGATGCTGGACATCCCTAACAAGATAGGATTTCCGACAGACCCTCCGGTGTTCCGTCTGCAATATCGGCTCTCCTGCTCAGGCGTGCCAGACTGCTGGGAAATTCCGTTGTGGAAAGTTGATAATATACGTTCAATGACCATCGGTCTTAGGAACGATTCTGTGGACGCTGGTCCTTAGACTCACGGTTTCCTGCCATCTTTTCTTGCTGAAGTTCTTGTATCTTCTCGTCAAGAATCGCAATTTCAGCTTCAATGCTCAGGAGCTTTTCGCTCAGGATATGCTTGAAGTCGTCATCCGACAGAGATCGCAGTGGAACCCACTTGGAATCGGCTATGCGCTGGAGAATCGGCTTTGTCGACGTGTTTGCGCTCTCCAATCGCCATTTCTCGATCGCGTTCCAAGAGCTCTGTCCGAGATAACCCAGAAGCGAGAACACCACTACGCCGGGTATAAGTCGGCCTCCTATTGACTAGGTCAACATCCAGCCTCAGAAGGAGAAAAAAGGTAGATTGAAGTTTACCCATTAGTCGCGTAACACCTCCGCCAGCAATGCCGCCGGATAAAGCGCTGGTGTAAGCTCGCTCTTTTGGGGTGGCATTGTCTTCGAAATGAAGTTTGAGGATATTACTCCTTATCCCTATTTCATGAATCAGCGGAGTCCAGTAAGATGAGCCTCGTCGATACTGACACCAAAAGGAGCTCCCAAAAGCAAACCAGTAGATACCATGGGAGATAGAACGGATCACCGGGTGCGGTGATGAGCGAAGAACGCCAGAGACTCCTCCATAGGTAAAACCACCGAATGCTAAAAATAAAATCAGTCAATGCCACACCCAAGATTCAGTAATAATAAAATCATGACAGATGCAGTGCCCATTGAGGAGTTAGGAGCAAAATTCAGAGCAGGCAAGGGTACCAACCGCTTAATGCGCCGACTTTCAAGGACGATGACAGCACTTCGCTGTCCGTCAAAGGATTCTGCTCCTGATTTCCACCCATCTTGTCGGAGACCCCATCCCGGACGTTCTCAGCACTTCATCTCGTTGGGAGCGTCTGCAGTCTGAGACGAGTTTGGAAAGCTTCAATGCAGCGGGAGGTAACAGATCGGTTTGTCATATTTGCATCTGTGCACGTGATGCTCGATTGCAGGAACAAGGAAGCGTGACCTCATCAACAATGGGCGAGATGGATACGATGGAGGTCAAATCCGAAGGTATCTACACATGCATATTTTTACTAACGTGTCTGTGGTTACTAGAATTCACTACGTATTCAAAAATCGACTACTGTTAGTTGTTTCGACAGAAGTTTCGGTAATTGCATACCCATCTCTTTCCCAACAGGCTGGCACATCCTTCAAAACTGAGATTGAACCTTGATGCTGTTGGGAAAGAGGAGGAAAAGAAAAAAATAGGCAGAGAGCAAGCTATTCTACGGAGTACAACGATCAAGTTGCTCCCGGAGTCCCTCCTGTAAACTACTCTGTAGCGATCCCAACCGGACACAAACGCCGTAGACGCCAATCCAGCTATCGCAGGACAGAGGAAATCCTGTCCACCAGCCAATACGATCAATGTGTTCGTGAGCAAACTCGGACAAGGACGAACGGCTGCATTTGATCGCTCAAATCACTGCAAGGTAAATGTTAGCGCCTGCAGGCGTCCCTCGGGTTGGAGAGCAGGAGGAAGTCTGAGGCGACGGGAGCCACGTCCCACGTCCCACCACGGGAAATTCGCTGAGGCTCTGCGAACAAGGGAGAGCAAAAGACAGATAAGCAGGAGTCTCCATACAGACGGTAGAAGATAACTGTATAGTATATTTCTATTTTTGACGAGCAGTTGATCGTCCTGTTTACCTCAATTTGTAAGGCTCGCAAACGGCATCGGGGCGAGGCAGAGGCCACACGGTGGCTTCCGTCGGCACGCACCCGCACCACGCCTCAGGCTGACTTTTCTAGCGTCATCACTAAAAATTATCCTCACGGAGCATCGACTACTTTCCCCTCGCTCGACCTTTGTGGAGTACCACTGCACAACGCACCATCCGACTGATTTTCTGCGGCCTGAGACTTACTCGGACCGCCGCTACTCGCACGCTTGTGACTGCTGTCGCTGAAGGATCCGTCCATCTTTCAGCGCTTTCCTTCTCGCGAAAAAAAAAAGCCGAAAAAAAAAAAGAGACGCGCACAAGTCGCTGGGCGCGTTTCCTGTTCCATCAACCGCAATCATGGGTGCGTCCCCAGAACGCCTCCAATCCGATCGCCGCTCTTGGGGGATGGAGTTCGATATTTTGAGATTGCAGCATGCTGACTTTGCGTATCTGCAGCGCCGAAACAGAAAGCCCAGAAGATGTCCATAGGGACCTTCTTGGCGGATGAAAGTGGGTGGTCTCGTTTGCTGCGGGGAGAACAGCGAGTCGCTGACATGGAGCAGATTTTGGCTCATGGGCCGATGAAATGGAAGATATGCCTTTGCCAGGTGAGTTGCATCTGTCTGCCTCTCGGATCGACGTCCGATGCTAACGAGATCCCACATTTAGCCGGTATGCCTACTTGTCTATCGAACTTTATTTGGAATATTTGCACATGCAGCCCCTCACTAACGAGCTGAATAACTCAGCCCCTCCTGAGCCCCGACCGACCTATGGAGGCGAGCGGCGGACTGTGAGCTCAACTGCTACTGGATTTAACGGTTATGGTGGTACGGGTTCGATCATTCGTGATGGATGGATGCATTATACTGACGCTTGTGAAGAGCGTGACCGTGCCGGATTTGCGCCTCGACCGGAGCTGCCTCTTCCTACTCACCCTCCATACACCGCTCACATTGGCAACCTGTCGTTTGACGCCACCTCCAGCGATGTTTCGCAATTGTTTGCCGACTGCCAGGTGACGAATGTTCGCATAGTCGAGGACAAACTGAACAGGACTCCCAAGGGATTTGGCTACGTGGAGTTTGCTACCGTCGAGGGATTGAAGAAGGCTCTTACGTATTCAGGCACGACTCTTCAGGGACGGGCCATCAGAGTCAGCATCGCGGAGCCACGTACGTCTTCTCCTTGGAAGTTATACAATGTATCTATGCTGACGATCAAGATAGCCAAGGAACCTCAGCAACCTGCCCGGGATTTGAGCGATTGGACGCGCAAAGGCCCTCTTCCAGATCTGCCGCCCACGCGCCGTGTGTCTGACCGTCCTGGGTTTGGCCGAAATTTCGACAATGTGTCAGAAACAGGTAGCGAGCGCACTAACAAACGCTTCGAATCGAGTGATGGCAAGGTGAGAGACTTGAACAACTGGGAACGAAAGGGTCCCTTGTCGCCAATTGCTCCAACTGGAAGGGAAGGCGGTCGCCCGCGTAGCAATGAAGGATCGGGATTCCGACGAAGCTCACCTGCGTGGGGTGAGGGACGGTCTCAGGACGGCTCACGGCCTCCGCGACGTGACTTCCATGACCGACCGGAACGGACGCCAACGGCGGCAGAACTCGACAACTCGTGGAGAGCGAGAATGCGGCCGGATCCCCCTGCTGCTAAGGAGCCTCAATCACCTGCAGCCCCGGCACAGCGGCCGAAGCTGAACCTGCAGAAGAGAACGGTCTCTGAAAGTGAAACGGCCGCCCCGCTCCCGCGCACAGGAGACGCAAAGTCCAATCCATTTGGAGGCGCACGACCAATTGATACTGCTGCAAGGGAAAGAGAGGTTGAGGAGAAGCGCGAACGCCAACGGAGAGAAGCTGAGGAACGAGCAAAGGCAGAGAAGGCCGAGAGGGCTGAAAAGCAACGGCTAGCGAGGGAGCAGGCCAAGGCGGAGAAAGCGGCGGCTGCAGATGCCAATGGTTCCAAAGAAGGTGCCTCTGAGGCCCCTCAAGGAAAGAACTTCGAAATCCTCCGGCGGGCCGGTGAGGAAGAGAATGGCATGACTGCGGATGCTGATCCTGAACCGGATGAGGCGGCTGCAGAGTCGGCGAAGGCGGAGTCGACACCAGCCAAGGAGACCACTGCCAACTTGCCGCCGAGCAAGGCCAATGGCAACTGGAGAAGCACTGCTGCTCCAGTGACGGACACCCCGGATGAGGAGGGTTGGAGCACTGTCTCTTCGAAACAACGCAACAACCGCCGGGGGGGTGGCCGCGGATTTGCGTAAGCAGTAGCCAAGGAAACATCTGCTGTTTCCACAACGCTGAATCTTCTCGACTGATCTCTTCTCTTCCGGTCTTGATGCAAGTACGAGCGACGTCGTTATGGGAAAGTATCTCTTTCTCTCTCTGTCTTTTCTCTCTTTCCTTCGGCAGCCTGAGATGGCCTACAGAGGAGCCTCTCCGGAGGAGCCTGGTTTTGGTTATCTTGGCGGCTGCGGGCTTTGATTCCTTTCGTAGATCATTTTCTTCTTTATTTGTTCTCTTCATTGCGACCCTTGTCTGGTCCACGGTGTTTTTGTCTGTTCGGGTCAATTCCCTGGTGCAACTTTATAATGCAATGCCCATGTCGTTTTTGTCTTCAGCGCAATCAATTCAAAAGTTTCCTTACGTTGAGCTTCAAGTTCCGTTGTGCCCATGACTCAACTCAGCATTTCAGCCGTTGAGGTTATCTATCTATCTACCTAAACCATACATCTATGCATAGTATAGCATAGCCTTTGCGGTCCATGCTGAATGAAGGGGTGTATGTAAAGAAAGAGCAGAAAAAGAAACGATGTTTCTGTTGTTAACTTTGTGTTGGTTTTCGCTGCTTCTTCATGCTTTTATGCTTTACTCTCCTCTTAATTATGTTTGTCTCTGTCTCATCTTGACTGGGCGGGCGATGGAGTAGGGAGTGTTAGGTAGGTAGGCGAGTGCTTCAAGCATTTTATTTTCCTCTCTATAGCTGAATTCATGAGGACAGTTAGTCAACCATGAAACTGGAGAAGAGACTACCAAGTAGGAAAGATGGGCTAAGAAAGATAAGCCTCTCCAGCTGCTCCCAATGCAGGATCTTGCGATGATTTTTATCATAGGCTGCTTCTTCAGTGTCGTATGTTCGTTCCTCTCGCAGTTTACCCCACTGGCGTTAGTTGTGATTGTTTTTTTTTTCTTTTTCATCTCTTCTCTTGTATTCTCTCTCTGATAAGCAAGCAAATACACAGGTGACAGTTAATAAAGTAAGAAATAGTCACAAATGGGCTTTCTTTTTTCTGAGTATGTATTCATTGTCATTGCACTAGGACTCGCTATCTCTCAGCAAGACAGAGAGAGTTAGTTCAACATAGACCCAGTATGTCCCCCAGTATACTCCAGTATCATATAGAATTCTCGTCTCGGTTTCCTTTCTAGCTGCTGAGTATTCAATTGATTCTGTGCAACTGTTGTAAAATAAAATACGAACAGACCTACCTAGATAGGCACTGGGTAGAAGGCTGGAAGTGGAAGATATATCGATCAATGAATGGCTCTAGATGGATGACAGATAAGTTATTAAACGAAAGGTAATTCAAGCAAGCTATTAAATCTCACTGATGCACAGTACAGTACTTTAAGAGCAAGTAAGTATTGGCCCAAGATCTCCGTTG